>NW_028261383.1:162988122-163140622 GCF_051295495.1 Thamnophis sirtalis
GTACTAATCCAATCCAGCCTGGCTCAGTTTCTTAAGATCAGTCAAAATTGCCTCAGTGCTGCCACCTAGTTTGGATCAAAACTGGAAACCATTGTAAATTAAAACACAAGATTTTTTTTTAAATCCAATCTTCTAGGATCTTTTTGCTCAAAGTTGTTGGTGATAAAAGAAAACTCAGTAAGATTTAATTCATAGGTGCTCAGAACTAATTGTAATTAGTAATTAATTTTATCCCTTTTTTATTTGATGCTATTTTGCCTTTCTTTTGCCCTATGCCTTCGGAGTTGAGTTTGCTCCAGGGACCAATTCACAGAAACTTAGTTTTTGAATTTGTTTCCAATTTCTGGAGATGTTAAGTCAGTGTTTCTCAACCTTGGCCACTTGAAGATGTCTGGACTTCAACTCCCAGATAGGTGTCATAGAGGTGGCATATTGGATAGGTGTCATAGAGGTGTCATATTGCCATCTAGTTTATCTAGATCAGTGTTTCTCAACCTTGGCCACTTGAAGATGTCCGGACTTCAACTCCCAGAATTCCCCAGCCAGCATTCACTGGCTGGGGAATTCTGGGAGTTGAAGTCCAGACATCTTCAAGTGGCCAAGGTTGAGAAACACTGTGTTAAGTCATTTATTTGCTCCTATTTCACTCACCATGCATTAAGTCTGGAGAAGTGTGGGATAGCTCACTTTACAGGAGAGGTGACTGGAGATCACTTTCTATCTAAGCAACAGCTACCCAGTTCTCACTGCCAACTCAGAAAAATCCCATACTTCTTTCCAACAACTAACATAGTCCAGAATCAAATCCACCTTCATTTAAGGTACAGTAACTTGTTTCTGTTTCAATAGTAGCGTACGATTTGTGGCTCAGTTGAAGAAACAGTCATCTTGAATATCTTCTCTACTTTAGGAGGTCGTCTCCATCTACAATGCAGATTCTCACATTATCATAATTACTGGTCCTCATGGTGATTATTCTCTTTTTTGTCTGTAGCAGCAACCAAATCTGAAGGGACAGAAAGGGGAGGCAGCGGTCGTTGAACCTGTGAGTAAGATATGCTTTCTGTTCTGGCTTTGCCAAAACCCATCAGCCTGGTTGGAGACTTAATTTCACCACAAAGGGGTGGCTTGGGGGTTTGTGGTCAATTCCATTTTGATTCTTGGAAGGATAAATATCCAAAACTCGAGTGGTTTCCATGCAGTTGAGAGATACTAGGAACATGCTCTGGAAACTTGAGATGAAGCAATTGGATCTTGGATGAGGACAAAAATCCTGCAGACAAATACAAAAACAAACACAAATATATGAGAGTGGGAAATCTGTTCCTTTATTGCAGTGTTCCTGTTGCATTGCAACAGATTCTTAGTTGAACCTTTTGTGTGGTTTATTATTGGCTGTGATATGCTGGGTTTTCCCTCCGATAAGTATAGATCACAATATAGTTTTCCCTTCTGAGGATAGTTAGCTTAATTGTGCCCCAGAATCACAGGCATATCTCATGATAATACCTCATGGGTACAGGTGATCTAATTATGCAACAATTAGCTCTCTCTTTTTTTTATACATTCAACAAGCTTGTTACTTGTGTAGAGCATTCAACCATAAGCATGCAAGTGGTTTATTCCTTAGGTATTAAAGAATCGTTAGCATTTATCTTATCCTTCTTACAAGCGAGTGAACTTATTTCAGTGTTTTGAGACAACTAAATTCACATATAATATTGTACTGTGAATATTCACAGGCCGTAAAATGACCCTTTCCCTTCAGAACCAGTTCAGGGTTGTTAAATCTTTCTCCTTTCTGTTGCAGGGTATGATTTTTGAAGGACCAGCTGGATATCCAGGTCCACAGGTGGATATCCAGGTCCACAGGTGAGAGATAATGTATGGTGATATCAGTTTTCCCAGTCACTTTAAAGTTGTTTAGGAGGTGATCACCTCCTTCCTGGCTCCCCGCCCTTCCTGGATGGGGAAAGAGGATTTGCAATACCACAATCCAGGTTGGTGCCATTAAAAATAGGATTGGGGATAGACTTATCTCCATGTCTTTCTGCTCCTTTTTCTGCCTTTCCCCCATATGTCCTAAATGGGAGAAACACAGAAATCTCTTGAGAGGGTTGATGGCCCCTTCTTGTTGGATTTTGTCTCAATCATAGATATTTGAAAATACATTTAATATACTGGAAACTTGCTTGCATGGCATGGGATAAGTAGTTTAAGACCCAAACACAAACAGGGAGTTTTCTGTCAAAAAGATAAATGTAAACTTCATATAGCATGATTAATGCCCTGAACATGACCCACTGAGGTTTGCAGTTCTGCATGATCATTGATTTGCCCCAAAACTCCCAGTATATTTCATGGGAATGGGAATATCTCTGTGATTCCACCCACCCCAATATTTTAGCATGAAAGTGATAGTACTCTTCTGTCTGTTTTGTTTTGCCAGGCAGTTGCAACAAAACATAAAAAAATTACAGAACAGGTTATCTCTGAATGCATTTGGAAATTAGATGCCAACTTCTTGTGCTTGAACTGAGTTACAGCCCTCATGCTGTTGACTCCTGCAAACTCAAGAAACCATCATTTCAGCCACTTCATGAGGGGGCTGGGGGTCTTTTTATCAGTCTATCAAAGATCAACCACTATTCTGATCATTGAACTTTTAAACACTTCTTATTTACATCCCCAATATTGCCTTCCTATAACAAATTATCAATGTCTATGGAATAAAGACCATTTGTCCCTCCATTTAAACTCATTACAGGTAGTCCTCGATGTATGACCACAGCTAGTCCTCGATGTATGACCACAGCTGAGCCCAAAATTTCTGTTGCTAAGTGAGACCTTTGTTAAGTGAGTTTTGCCCCATTTTACAACATCTCTTGCCACAGTTAAGTGAATTACTGCAGTTGATAAGTTAGTAACAAATTGGTTGAGTGAATCTGGTTTCCCCATTGACTTTGCTTGTCAGAAGGTCGCAAAAAGGGATCATGTGGCTCCGCGATACTACAACCATCATAAATGTGAGTCAGTTGCCAAGCAGCCGAATTTTGATCATGTGACCAAGGGGTCGTAACTGTGAAAAATGGCCCTACGTCATTTTTTAGTACCGTTGTGACTTTGAGTGGTTACTAAATGAACTGTTGTAAGTGGAGGACTACCTGTATAAGGAAGTCAGCAAATGGGAGGACCTGTTTGATAAGATTTGAGTTTTTTAAAAAGGCTTGAATTGGAGGAATTAGAATTAAGAACTTCTTTCTTCAATAAGGATCTGTTAATGTTTGTTGCTTACCGGTAGACTTCTTATAAAAGTCTATATCTGATACTTTAGTCAAGAAGTATACAGTTTTGCAAAAAGTATAATCCAAGCACATCTGCAGAAGGAGACCAATGATTGATGTTGGTATCTAGGTGCATTATGCGGTCTTTTCCTGTTACTCATAGGGAGGAAAAGGAAACTATGCGTAATTTTCAAACTTCATTGTCTGCAGCCTGATTTTTGGCATAATATTGTTGCTGTAGATACATTCGATACAATGCTGGGTTTGGATATTACTCTGTCATGATGTTTCTATTTTAAAAGAAGGATTGTCTGTGAGTATTTTCTTCATTTATCTTAATTTTCTGCTGTTTCATTTCCCAGGGAGAGATGGGTCCAATGGGATCACCAGGGCCCCCGGGATTCCCAGGAGATCCTGGCGAGAGGGTAAGGAAATCACTACGTGGTTCGAAGGAATGATAGTCTCTTCGATCTTCCCCCCTGGCGATTTTGTGTCTTCTCTGAAAATGGCGGGTGTGGGGAATAAGGAATTGCTGGCATGCACCCCTTCTGGGTATCTCTTTGACAAGCCCCAGCTTGATATTGCTTTCTTTTAGTCCAACGACTTTCAAGAATGATTGAGGTATCTTAACTCACTTTTCCACAGGGACCACCAGGCTTCCCAGGCCTTCCAGGAGCAGATGGGCTTCGCGGACCTCCTGGGACGATGCTCATGTTTCCAGTAGGTGATGCAGTTTGGAAACGGATCAGTTTGAGAATATGAGATATACATTGAGGAAACATCATCACCCAGTCCCTTTGAGAAACAGATTTAGCGATTTTCAGTTTTAGTGAATATTTGATGTAAAATGAGAATCACCTCTCAGTTTCCAGGGGCATTATTTTGAGTATATTCCGGGTGCAAAGATGTGTTGACATTGATTATAAAATAAGATCCCAGAAGATAGGTTAGGTAAGAAACGGGTCAAGAGGAACTCACTTTTATGTGGCCTACTATCTAGGAGAGACTTTTTCTTTTTAATATGGAATGGATTTTGATATGGAAAGTGTGAAGACTGAGGAGCTAAGTTCAAATATACAATTCATCCCTCTCTAAGAACAGGAAAGTTGATAATCTTCAAAACCAGAACATTTTGAGTTTTCTACAGTTGAACCCATTTTCTAACCTTTTGGCACCAAATAATAATCAATATTTCAGTTACTAAATGTGGATGATGTTTTCACTTAAAGATGCTAGATATGAAGATTTGTGGGGGGGGGTTTGTAGGATAGGTGTCATAGAGATGGCATATTGCCATCTAGTTTATCTAGATCAGTGTTTCTCAACCTTGGCAACTTGAAGATGTCCGGATTTCAACTCCCAGAATTCCCCAGCCAGCGAATGCTGGCTGGGGAATTCTGGGAGTTGAAGTCCGGACATCTTCAAGTTGCCAAGGTTGAGAAACACTGCTGTAGATGGCAATATGCCTCCGTATTCCATTGTTCTCTTCCTTGAATATGTGTTACTGATCTATTTCCAGTTCCAGTTTCGTGGTGATTTGCTTAAAGGACCTTCAGTATCTTTCCAGGAGGCCCAGGCCCAGGCCATTTTACAGCAAGCCAAGGTAAGCATTGTGGACAAATGTATGAACATTGTGCATATGTTAAGCTTTTTTGTCTTAAATCTTGATTTAAGTAGTCAACTTGTTTTGCTCCAGCATTTAATACCTACCTACCTACCTACCTACTACCTACCTACCTACCTACCTACCTACCTACCTACCTCTCTCTCCCTCTCCCTCCCTCCCTCCCTTTCTCTCTCTCTCTCTCTCTCTAACTCTGCCTCCCTCCCTCTCTCCCTCCCTCCCTCCCTCCCTCATTGTTTTATTTCTGTTCTGGTTAATGTTCTATATTCTTTTAGCCACTCAGAGGTATTGAGATATTTAAGCTTAGAAATGTGAATTATAGGTGAATAAATTGAAATAATAATATTGCAGGTTTTCAAGTGATTTCTAAATCATGTGGCTCATCACAGAATGTCAGCTAATCAAATTACTCAAATCACTCTCTTAATCTATTCATCTGCCTTTAAATCACAGCCTCCCAATTTCCTCAGTGAGGTTATGTTGGCTTCAGCAAGTCATAGTCAGAATTACTCACTGAACAAAATGATATTGTATAAAACAGAGAGCCAGCTTGAAATAATGGTTGAGGCACCAGGCTAGAAACTGGGAGACTATGAGTTTTAGTCCCAGCTTAGGCACAAAGCCAGCTGAATGACTTTGGGTATTCTCTTAGGAAGGAGGCAGTAGCAAACCACTTCTAAAATCTTGCCAAGAAAACAGCAGGAACATGTCCAAACTGGCTCAAAACAAACAAACAATAAACAATTAAATTTAGTTAACCGTGGATTCAGCAGAGTTTTTATCCCAAAGATTCTGCATTTATTTGCACTTAAATTAATCTGATTATCCATTTCAAGCAGTCTTGGAAGAGAACAGGCAAACGTGGAAGAGAGGAATCATAGAGGGTTAGTGTTGTGGCCCAGCAGGAGCCATTGGAGCTGCAAACAGACTCCAACAGCGAGGGGCCCCATGAGTTGGCTCTGGAAGATGTGGAGGACCCTGGACAGGGTTCCGATTCCGAGCAGGGACTAGAGAGGCTGGTTGGCCACCAGGAGGCACCTGAGGCATGGAGCAGCGGTGAAAGCCAAAGGGAGTTTGTCCCTGACGTCGGACCCTGGAGCAGTGGGGAGGAGACAAGGGAGTTGGTCCTGGATGCCCGGCAATGGTGGGCAGATAGATGCAGAGAACTACACAAATACAAAAGATAATTGGACCCAGGTGGTTGTAATTAGGCTCATCTCAAGATAGTATATAAGGAGATACTTTGGGAGGAGACTGTTTACAGGATTCAACTTGGTTAACAACGCTGGAGAAGCTGTTATCTGTATCTGTCAGAGTCTGGGTTACTGCCAAAGTTCTTTATCTGTTCGTTCGTGTTTGGGCTTTCAGCCACCAAGATTTATAGTCCTGCTAATAAAGTGTTGTGGCATTCCAGTTAAGTTTATCTCGGCATTCATTACTAGACGGAGGGGTGGGGTCAGAATAGGTTAGCATCCCCTTTGAAGCAAATATAAAGCAAGAGTCTAAACCAGCACCCATAAAAAATGAGCCTCTCTACAACTCCTGTTCGCTGATTATTTCACACTTTTGAAATGTGAAATCACAACACTCCTACCCCCCCACCTTAGAAGATATAAAACTGCAGGAAGTAAATCCAGCCAACCTTATAGTGATAATGGTCTTTCTCCATTTAATCATGGCATCTATGTTGCCAATTGTCATTCATGGCAGTGTATGTTTAGGATTAGGATTTAGGATTTATTTCATTTATATGCTGCCCTTTTCCCCGAAGGGGACTCAGGGCGGCTCACAATTCAGTCAGGGAGAGGGGTACAGACAGGGGATAAAAAGACAAACAAACAATACACAATTTAAAAACACACAACAACCATACCATTCGAGAAGGGGGGCAGAAGCTCTTTAGCCCCAGGCCTGTCGGAATAGCCAGGTTTTAAGGGCTTTGCGGAAGGCCTGGAGGGTGGTGAGGGTTCGAATATCCACGGGGAGTTCGTTCCAGAGGGTCGGAGCAGCCACAGAGAAGGCTCTCCTCCGGGTAGTCACCAGTCGGCATTGGCCGGTGGATGGAATTCGGAGGAGGCCTAATCTGTGGGATCTGATCGGTCTATTGGAGGTGATTGGCAGCAGTTTACCTCAGGATGCAGCAACTATGTCGTGCAAACCCTTTCCAGCACTAAAGGTTTCCCACATTCTGTTTCAAAGAATAGTTTAGTAAGTCAGTCTAAAGCAGATAAATCATCATACCGCTCAGAAGAGAAACAAAATCTTCACCCACCCCAATGGAGAACTGATTTGATTAATTTAAGTTTTTTTTTAAAAGGTCCTAAATTAAATCTGCACCTGGCTTGAGAGTTCATTTGAAAAACAGAAGATCTTTTCAATAATTAATTTAGGTTAATGATGTAGTCATGCCCTATAATAAGATGAATAGCATGCCTTTTCTCATTGATTTGAATCAGATAGAAATTGGCTTAAAGCCAAGCAAAACCAAAATCATTTCAGAGCCCAGTTTGTCCACTTCTCCACATTTAGAGGTATAACCAGAAGAAAGATGATGAATGAAACTACTCCCAGACAAACATTACTTTTTCTCCCATTTTCACCCATATCTCAAGCCAGCGTCTTCTTGCCCCTTCTTGCTTACAATTACTCAATGAACTTCTCATTTACTTTTAATATTATTACAACGCATCATTTTCATTCTCTTTTCAGCTTTCCATGAAAGGACCTCCTGGCCCAATGGGACTCACAGGAAGGCCAGGACCACTAGTGAGTAAATGTGATTGTTCAAAGCTGACCCATAAATTGAGAGTAATAGGAATTTTTTAAGGAAAGTTTTGAGTTTCATACTCAACTCTGTGCTGTGAATCATGGTTAACTTATTATTGTCTATGTATTGTATTTTGGCTGAAATGAATTATTCTTCAGCATATAACAGATTTCATAGGAAAAAAAAATACTACATGGCCCACAAGCATTTTTCTTTCATTGACATTGAAAAGAACTTTAATCTCTTGAAATTGTCTAAACCTATTTGTGGGCCAAGCTACAAATGATCTTAACAATGTCTTATCTGTGAATGTACAAAATTCAAGGACTGGGAATGGAGTGTTTCAGAAAACTCCCAATATATTTTATTTCCTCTCTAGAGCATGAAATCTCAGGACTATGCCATTCTGGGGAGAGTTTGGCAATTTCCAGAAATTCTGTTCCCCTTTGGATCATGCTATACCTTCCTAAAATAGCATGGCCAAGGGAAGAATTTGTATGTCTGGAAGGAAAAATTGTTGAGTTTTCTGAAACATATCGTTCCTGAATTGCTACATTTTGTGTATTTCTATATTTGCCCTTAGATATGGGATTTTTTCCCCATGCACAGAGAAGGGGGGGGGGGAGAAAATATATAGACTGTTCCTCTATACCACATTGCTGCTGATATCCGATAATAGCAGTCCACACATAGAAAATGAATTGACTTGGGCAAATGTGAAGCTACCAGTGATAGAGCTGATCTCATCTTTAGTTTTTATTTCCTGCTCCAGACCATTCCCCCAAATTTACTTTAGGCTGCGAAACCACAACTCCCCATACTTCTTTATTGATCAATAGGTGTAGAGTGTACAAACACCATCATTCCATGTATCACTTTCTGTTAGAGGAGAAACTAATATTTTCAGGAGTAAAATACCTGAATTTTCCTCATATGTATTGCTTTGCTGAATTTTTTTTTTGAATTAACAGATAGAATAGTTCTGCTCCATCAAATCCTGGATGTATTCACTATGGTTGGATTGTTCATCTTTGGAATATTCTGGAAGAAATTAATCCATTTTTAAATATGATTTCTACAGGGTCTACCAGGAAAATCAGGACAAAAAGGGGATTCGGGTGACTCCGGACCCCAGGTTGGTTGCTGAAGATGGACAGGAGGGGCTTGGGCTATGCTGGTAGGGAATTCTGGGAGTGGAAATCTAACACCCCTGGAGGACACAAGGTTGGTAAAGTGTGAAGTATAAAAATGCCAGGCTGCCCAGTCTCTTTTCCATTCAGGCTTTCTTATCCTTTTCTCTTTTTGTGCCTTCGAGTCAGTCTTGACCGCTGTTGACTGCCTGGACTAATCCCTGCAGTTTACTTTGAAAAATATTATCAATGGCTGCTTCAATGAATGACTCAAGGTCAACAAGCTGCATTTGTGGCCAAGGTGGAACGAGAACTCAATCTTCTGTTTCTAGCCTGGTACTTAACAGTTACACCAGAAGTGGGGAACTATGGCCCTTTTATGACTTGTGGACTTCAATTCCCAGAGTTTCTAGACTCAGGAATTCTGGGTGTTGAAGTCCACAAGTCATAAAAAGGCCACAGTTCCCTGTTCTGACCCCCTCTTCCAGCCAATAACGAAAACCGAGACAAGCTTAACTGGAATGTACTTTAATAGCAAGAAACCGAAACCTCAGTGGCTGAAAGCCAAGCATAACAAACAGAAAAGGACCTTGACAGCAACTCAGACAAACCTTGGCAACAATCCAGCCTGCCAAGTTAGTTACAAAAGTTCTCTTTAGTCAATGCGCTGACTTCTGCAAGAGGGGCGTGTGCACAACAGTCTTTTTATAGTCTGGAGAGGAGCCTAATGACCACCAGCTGAGTGCAATTATCTCCTGTACTTGCGTAACTGTTCCTGACGCCTATTAGCTCTTCGATTCCGGGCATGCAGGAAGAACTCACTACTGGCTTCTGGATCACTCTCCTTTGTCTCCTCCTCACTGGTCCAAGGCTCAGGCACCACCTGGTGGCCAACATGTCTCTCTGCGCCCTGCTCGGAGTCGGAACCCTGTCCAGGGTCCTCCACATCCTCCAGAGCCGACTCATAGGGCCCCTCGCTGTCGGAGTCTGGTGGCAGCTCCAACGGCTCCTGCTGGGCCACAACAGTTCCCCACCCTTGCATTAGATCAAAGTATCTCTCCATTATTCTTGCACTTGTTTATTTCCTGCCCATTTTATAGTTTTGTACCGTATACATATCTTTCACATGAAAATTTCCCTAGCCTGATATATTTACTTTGCCTTATTATATTGTACTCTTCCTTATTGAACTGCATAAAAATTGAATCTGAATATGAAATAAGCAGTTTTGCAATACAGATAATAATTCATCCCAAATTTGGAAGGTGCACTGTCTGTAGCCATTTTAAGCATGCTGATCTTTTCTCCTGGCATGCTCAAATGATTAGGTTATCCTTAGCAGACAGAATTCTGGCATTGGTAGCAAAATAAGTGAATGAGTCTTTTTTCCATCAGTTTCTTTTTTCCTTCCCTCCCCATTTACCATTGACCATTCATGGAATAAAAATACATTCCTAGGATACAAAATTATTAAAGAAATATAGGTCTTTTGCAAGATTTTCCTGGCATTTTATCTATTGTGCCCTCATCCTACCACTGACTGATATAAAATTATTTGCGATATATTCATTTATCTTTATACCCTATTTCAGCCCCATCCTCCCCTTTGAAACATTCAAAGAAATGTATCATAAAATGCATTCAGAGAAAAAGAAATGAAATAAGATGAAACAATACAGTAATTTCAGATCTTTGACCACCACTTGTCCCAGGATAAGTAATCCATAGCTCTCCAAACAGTTCTCAGGATCCCTAATCCATGGACATATCTTATAAATGGAAATTGAGAATTAACGGAGAGGACAATGTCTGGAAGGCCTCCAAGTTCTCTTCTTCTGATCTAACATCAGAGGGGGAATTAATTAGCTTAGTCTTTCTCAGGAATATGCTTCAAATATTAGAATTCCTAATGAGGAAGACTCCACCTTGCTGAATCAAAAGACTGGGATACACAGATGAAGTCTTTCTTATGGGTCTGAAGAGATAGGCATTTAAAGAAATAGTCTTTAAAATCTTCTCTTTTTCTGGAATAATTTTATTATGTAATAACAAATTTAATATAACTGCTGATAAAAGTTGATACTTTAAATGTTGCACTCTGGAGTCCTCCAGGAATTGGCATACTGAGTGGCAGGATGATTTTTTCTCCTGCCAACGAACAGCTGACTTTGCTGCCAAAACTGGCTCTTTGGTAGCACACTGCTGAGATTTGAATGGAAGCAACTAGGAATGACTCAAGTCTATGCTGAGTTGACCAGAGCTGGCTTCTCCCAGTTTGGCCCGGCCGGCTGAACTGGTAGTGGAATTCAGGCCTGGGTTGCAGAACTGGCAGCGACCTAGGCCTACCACGCCCCCAAACTGGTTCTCTCGACACTGCTGGGCTGCCACCATTTTGGTTTTTAGTGATTGTGCCTGTTCAGTTCGCTGTAAGTTGTTCTGCGCATGTGTGAAGAACAATTTATATTGAACAGTGCACGTGCTCCCAGCGCATGTCTGGCATGCGCAGGGGTTGCTACGGAATATCAACTTCTTTTGTCCTTGTGAGGAATTCCCTATGTTTTGTTGTGAAAGTCCAGCTACAGTATAAAAGAAATTTAGACTATGTTAAAAATGGAAGCAACAATAAAGCAATATCAACTTAATCTCAAAGCCTTCTTGGAAGCTTTTGAAAAAATGCTTTTCAATTCACAAGCTCTGAGTGAAAATATGGATAAAATGTTTGATGCTTTAGCAACAGTCATAAATCAACCAAAGGGTGATTTAGCTGCTATTAGTGATACAACTAATAGCAGCTAAATCAGACTTCTAACTGGGTGGATTGGAAGTCAGTTTGTTGCTGACAGAACTGAAGGAGAAGGAGCTTTGAGAACTGCAGGTCCATTGGAGAAGGCTGAAAGTGATATGAATTTAAAAGGCTTAGAGACGGCAGTATGGATCAGTGATAAACTGGACTTTCTTAGGAAAACTGTTGGAGGCTATGGAATAGATTTGGTATATTCAGTCAGAAGACAACTGTTAAAGAGATGTTGTGGTTCAACTGGCTCAAAAAACTTCTGAACAACAAGTGGTGCAGAAATATAACAGAAA
This sequence comes from Thamnophis sirtalis, assembly GCF_051295495.1. NCBI lineage: Eukaryota > Metazoa > Chordata > Lepidosauria > Squamata > Natricidae > Thamnophis > Thamnophis sirtalis. The sequence continues at coordinate 163,000,015 of NW_028261383.1, forward strand.
ACTGACTTTGGGGAATGAGATGGAATTGTTGGAAAATGTCCCAGTTATAATTTAAGGGGAAAAAACTTTATTATTAAGAATCAGTCAAAGATGGAGACAGATTAGAGATGATGATTGCAATGGTCTATGGAAGTTTAGAAGCCATAGTGGGCTTTCTGCATGTGAAATAGAATAATAGATTGTTAACTGAGGATTTGAAGTTTAATTTTACTAGCTTTACTTGTTAATTGATTTTTTTTTCAGTAAATGGATGATAGGTCCAATTAGTTGGGCACCTATTGGTGTAGCAGTTTAGAGATTGCAGCCCTGTTTTGCAAACTATTATTGTTGAAATATATTTATCAATATTCAATTATGGGGGCAATATATGTGCATGTTTTTAATGAACATTTTTGTTCTTGTTTCATTTTTGCTTTTTTTAAAGTTTGTATTTTAACTTTGGAAATAAATTTAATATTTATCAAAAAAAAGTTGCATTCTGGATCAGTAATTGTTTTGGATCTTAACATAGCAATAACAATAGCACTTAGTCTTATATACCACTCCATACAGCAGCCACTCTTTACATATACCACTCTGTACAGCATATTGCCCCCAACAATCTGAGTCCTCCTTTTACTGACTTTGGAAGGATGTAAGGCTGAGTCAATCTCGAGCCCATCAGGATCGAACTCCAGACTGTGGGCAGAGTTAGCCTGCAATGCTGCATACTAACCATTCCACCACCAGGGCTCCTTACAATTGTCTTATCAGTAGACTAGAGCACCTAAAAGGTGTCCTTTCTGATAGATCTTATATTGATGTTAAAGTAAAATATGTATTGCCACTAATGGCCAAAGATGAGATTTAAGTCAAGGCAGATCATTTTCCCAATGGAGGTGAATTTTCATATGAAAATAAACAAATACGTAGAGCAACAATTGGTCTCATTTATTTCAATTCTTGTTACAGGGTTCCCCTGGGATACAAGGACCAATTGGACCCCCAGGGAAAGTTGGCAAGCGGGTAAGCATCAGATACGTGGATGGGTGCCAATCTGTAGAAATGGGGGTTTTTAACCTCCTTTTCTCACTCTTTTTCTCCTTTTCATTTTTTTAAAGGGTCGTTCAGGAGCTGATGGTGGCAGAGGACTCCCAGGAGAAACAGGACCCAAGGTTTTCTAAACTTTAATTGTAGAGTGGAATTTACACAAAGGAGGGGAAGAGAGCTTTGAGATTCTCACTCCCATGGTGGTTTGGTCTTTCCTGCAATAGGAACACAATAGTGGGGTGCAAATAGAGCTGAATAAAATGTTGTTTCCACTTTTGTGTTGAATTTTGCACATTCAGGAGAAATTTTCTTCCATGCGGTATGCATTCCACGTGAAAATCCAATTCCCCCCCCTCGTATTTTGTGATTGTGGTCTTGAAACCCATTCAGAACTCAGAGGAACTCATGCAGGAAATTAAGAGGAGTTCCACTAAATCCAAAGCAGGCCTATCTAAGCCATCTAGCTTCCAACATTTGGCCAGCCAGGCAGTTCCACAGGTACACAAACAGGGTAGGAAACCACAAACTTTCCCTGTTGTTGGTTCCTAGGATCTGGTATTCAAATATATAATTCTTCCCCAAACATGAATAATGTTTGAACTAGCTCATTGGCAGCACATCTCCTTCATTGCCAAAGCCTTCAAACGGAAGAATATAGAAAACCATGCAATTTGCCAACCTAGCCTGCAATTTGTTAGCAGCTGTCCTGGATTTTGTCCTGTCCTATCTTTATTTCTCAAGATAAAGGAGACTGAAACTGGAGCTTTTTGCATATTAGTGTGTGATTTATCATTAAGTCATCTAATTCTCCTGTTATTATTATATGATAATAAAGGAGAGAATGTAGATTCAATGTGTGTTGAGTTTTGTGTGCACAACTTCCTCTGAGCAATTATTAAATACTGGGATAAAAGGATCAAAAGCTTTGGAAAATATAAATGTAAATGTGTATGTGTGTGTGTGTGTGTGTGTAGATGGATGGATGGATGGATGGATGGATGGAGAGAGAGAGAGAGAGAGAGAGAGAAAGGGAGATTCTAGTATGTGGAATAACATGACTTCAGACTTTTGTCCCTTTCATACCACATAATGCTTTCAATTTTCATTGCTCAAAAAAAAATATATGCAGAGATCCATTCTGCCCTTCTCCCATCAGATCTTATTTTAAAAAATCTACTATAATCTTTACAATGCAGGGATTGGGATTCTGTGGTATTCCATACATGCTACAACTGAGCATCCTTTATGATTGACCCTATAGAATAGGGTCAGTGGAAGTTGTAGTTCAACAACATCTGCAGAGTCTCATTGCTGACAAAGTGAGTCAATACTACATTTAATTTCCTGCATATTGCAAAAAGGGAGATGGGAGTGAAGCTGGTGTAGTTCGTCTGAATTGAAAGTCAAACCACAGAATTCCTGAATCTTATTTGTCTCAGCTGTTAGCCTCCAAGACATACATAGTCACAAAAATAGCAAATCCTTGCCTCGGTTTACAATCCAACAAATTTAAACCTCTTTTTAAGTGTTCAAGTTGTGCTTCCTTCCAAATTCTGAAGCACCAATGTTGCCTGTCAAAACATGGCAAATTGATCATCAAGACAACATTGTCCTCCCCATCATTCTGTGCACCTATTTCTTGGGTATAATTTAAAATTTACGTTCTGTGAAAATTTATTTATCTTGTAGGATTGCGCTAAGGATAAAGAGCATTGTTGCAGTAAAATTAGGCATGCAAAACTATCTATCTACTTATCTATTTCCTAGCCGAAAAACTGGTCTATTCTTGTCAATTCAGTACTCATCTGCTTTCCATCCTTTTTTCTAGGGTGACAGGGGCTTTGATGGTCACCCAGGACCCCCTGGAGTAAAGGGACACAGAGTAAGACTACCCTAATATCTATACTTCTGTCCTCTATTTAAGCTACCACCAACATTCATTCCCCACTTTATTGCTTTGCAGGGAGATATAGGAAAGCCAGGCCTACCTGGACCTCCTGGAAATGACGGTACTAAGGTACGCATTGATTCTGATAGAATATTTCTAGCTCAGGGTTGAACTGTAGAATCCTTGGTACTCTCTGAGCTTCATTGTTTTCTTGCAGATGTTTCATTAACAAACATTATTAGTTGTAGTAAGGGAGTAGAGTTTGCTTTCATTTTATATACTACTGGCTTGCCTTGTTGGTGTTGGGGGAGTGGGCTTGGTAGTTCCTTGATTGGGCTGTTGTTTACTGTTAGCTTGTTTGGCTGCATTGCTAGTTTCTTGATTGGGGTATTGTTTGTTTCTTGATTGTTGTTGTAGTGTTAATCTTGGTGTTAATTTCTCCTCATCTGAGTGTTGTCTGCTGGTGAAGAGCTGTTTCGGTCTTTTTGTTTCCTTTTTGGCTGTTTGATTTTTTCTTTTGAAGAGTGTAGATGTGGATTTCTGTGTGCTTTTTGATGGCTAATTTGTCTTGAGCCGAGGTGGCGCAGTGGTTAGCGTGCAGTACTGCAGGCCACTTCAGCTGACTGTTATCTGCAGTTCAGCGGTTCTAATCTCACCGGCTCAAGGTTGACTCAGCCTTCCATCCTTCCGAGGTGGGTGAAATGAGGACCCAGACTTTGGGGGCAATATGCTGACTCTGTAAACCGCTTAGAGAGGGCTGAAAGCCCTATGAAGCGGTATATAAGTCTAACTGCTATTGCTACTGAGTGCCAGGCTTCCAGGAATTATCTAGCATTTTTGGACTTGTCTTGGTCTAGAATGCTCACAGTTTCCCAATTAAAACTATGGTTAAGTCTGTTGATGTGTTGTGAAATTAAGGAGTGTTCATCATGTCTTCTGCCTGCTAATTAATTTGGTCCCTGTGACTGTTGCAGTCCTTACAATATTATGTTGTAAATAACTCCTGTTTTTCTTCCTGGGGCTGCTGGGTCTTTTGGTTTACTTAGGATGTCTTGGAGGGCTTTGGATGGTTTGTGAGCTACGGTGATGGCATGTGGTTGCAATAGTTAGTTGGTAGTTTCTGATATGTTTTTGATGTATGGCAGGGTTGTGCTTTTCATAGCTTGTGTTAGTTGTGGTGTATTGGGTTGAGGGATCAGTCACTTTTTGATAAAGTTTCATGGATATCTATTTTGTTGCAAGACATTGTATAGGTGTTCCTGTAGAATAGTGTATAACCTTTTCTTGTAAAACTTTTAGAGATAGGGCTATTGTTTCCTTGTACAACTGTATATAGCATCTTTATCTAGAGGGGCCCTTGGAACAAGGTTAATGAATTCATATACATAAAAAAAAAGTATCAACAAATACAATGTTTTTAAATAAGTTATAGTTGATAATTGGAATATTTCCATCTGACTGCATAATCATTCTGTCTTCCTCTTCCTTCCCCCTCTCCACTTTATCTTAATTTCAGGCCTACAACAATTTAGCCACGATGCATGTGATGAAATGAAGTGTTCTTAGAAAAGCTTATATCTTTCATGAAATTGATAACTCTGGAAAGGTGCTACCAGACTTCTGATTTTGAATAGTAGACAGTCATTAGCAGACAGATCTTTGGGACAAACAGTCTACATTACAATGAAAGAAGGGATGAAAATAAAGAAATGTTTTATATTTAAATTCTTTGTTTATTAAGTAGTCTGAAAATATTAAGGGTGTAATGGCACTTGAAATGGAATATAAATTGTTTATATATGCTGATGTTATTATGATTATTCTTGATAATTATGTGATGTCATTATCTATGTTTATTGAAGTCATATACAATATGTTTTTACAGGTTACACTATTAATTAGGAAAATATATTATTAGCTGCCTTTGGCATCTACTATGCCTCTAGATTACTGTAATACAATTCACACCAACTCCACAAAATACTTGGGTTTATATCTTTAAAAAAATACTTTCTAGTATCTTGAACTAAATATATCTAAATATGTAGATGCCATTTCTGTTGATGGTTAAAACCATTGCATTAAGTCTTTGAGGCAAGATTGCCCTACAATGAATATTACATTGAAATAAATATATGTTTTAAGAAGGAGTCCAATTTTAATTACTAATAGATATTCTATAGAGAGAAGACAATAAGAACATTTTGTTATGGATAGCTAGAGCTTCATAACTATCCTTAGCCAAACTGCGGTTACAATAACAGCAGCTTCAAACTTCCAGATTTTCAACTATACTTCAATCAGCTTTAGTTTAAATATTTTTTTGAATGTGGGTTTTAATGATAATCTTTTGGAGTCTCTTTGGAGCACAAGGATATAACAAGGATATTTGTCTTTAGCTTTGAAAACTATTAGGCACATTTGGTCATTAGTAAACAAGTCTTTATTCCAAATCACTTGATAAATTGATGTTATGGAATAACCCATATTTGAAAATAGCGGGAGATATACCTTATTGAAATGCTTGGGCCAAAGAATCAACACTAAATCAGATGGCTACTAATGTTTTTAAAGATTTGAGAGATAGCATGTTGTATATGATTCACTTCTAACATTTATTGGAAGGTATACAATTGAAATATGTAATAATGAAAGAATATGGCACAGATGCCATTGAAGCGTCTGCAATCATGAGAGTCTTGAGTGATGCACAGCTTGGAAACTAACAACTCAATTTAATAAATTATTAAATAGTTAAGTTGAAAATATTAACAATATATCTGAAGAATTCTTATGAAAAATGTGGTCCCGTCTAGCTTGGAACATGTCAAAGATGATACCTTTATATAACTAAAAAATACTTAAAATTTATGATTTTAAGGAATGGATCAAGGATACATGTTTCCTAACACTTTTTGCTAAGTCTTTGTATTCTGAAAATGATGATTCATAGTGTTTATATATGCTCTAGATATAATGGTAAGTTGAGGTTCAAATAAATTTTATATTGCTATCTATAGTTATATGGATTTTTTTGTTAGTTTTGGAGAACAGTTAATGTAGTTTATTTTAATCATTATAAATTTACCTTTTTAAAACTTTTTTTCTCCTAATGCGATCGGTTTTTTTTATTTCTTCAATTTATAAAAAAAACATAGACTTAAATGTTTTAGAGGAATACACTTAAATGTATTTCAAGATAGCTATATTCAATCCTCACTAAAACTGGAGTATTGTAGATAGTCCTGCCTTAGGCATGAAATCTGGCTGGGTGATTTTAGGCCAGTCACTCTCTCTCTCTCCCTCTCTCTTTCAGCCTAATGCACCTCAAAGAGTTGCGGTTGTGGGGAAAATATGAGGAGAAGAAGTATTAAATATGTTTGTTGTCCTGAGTTATTGATAAAAATATATTAAAATCAGGATAAAAATTAAATACATAAGAACTACAACCACATAATATTTTAGGTCACAGTGGCCCTTTGGAAATGTAATGCCAACCGTTACCTTTGAGTTAGGTACAGATACCTTAATGCACTGCAGTAACCTTAATGCACTCAAAATACCTTCCTAGGAATATAGGAAGTATGCTAGGATTAAAAAGTAGTGATTATATTTCCCACTTAAAGTTGAATTTCCTATGATGGATTTCTCAAAGCTGCCTCAGGTGTTTTTTCATTTGGTATCCAGTATGAATTATGTATTATAACGGGGGGGTGGTGGTGGAGGTGGGCGGAAAGAGCCTAATCTAATACCTCAGTTTCCCATTTCCTCCTTGTTTTCAAAGGGCTCTGAAGGTGTGCAAGGGCCCAGAGGACAGCCTGGGGAAGCTGTGAGTATCTGCCTACCTACCAGGAATAAATACATTGGGTTTTCTGAGATGGCATCATTCTAAGCCATTTTAATGGGGGAGTAACAGGTGTACTGTTCTCAGTCTTTCTTCTTCAATGGAACCAAGTTTCTGGCAAGTGTGTTTCATTGAACAATGTTCCTCAAAGTCTTCTAATATAGCCATCTTTTCTCCTAGGGTGTACGTGGTTTGCCAGGCTCGCGAGGTAATCCTGGTTCTTTCGGCCAGACGGTATGAATTTACTTCCATGTCCCCTTTTGTTCACAAGAAGGTTTGAACAGGGATTGAGCAGGCAATGGGTTCAAGGAATGGGACAAATTTTAACAGGAAAATGTTTTTTAAGTCTAAGTTCTGTTAAAGTTTTGGAATTTAATCTAAACATAACATTTAACTTTTGATGTCTTAGTTTTTGAATTTGCAATTAGGTTTTGAGTTCTGTTTATGATATTCCAGTATGTAATGGTGAAAACCCAGAGCAGATACTGTATATTGTCAGGTTCCATATGTTACACTAAGATATATTTTCATTGAACCATTTTTGGTCTGATTCATATACATTGATAAAGCAACAGGGCATGCTTTACAAATTAGTAGCTGAGTTTGCATATCATGCAAAAAAGAACCTAAACAAATCATATGAGTTAGAATTATTCATCACATTAAACTATACTCATTTCATTTTTATGTTAGTATTATAGTTTATCTAGTGAATAAATGACAAATTTTGAATTTGCATAGTACTCAAAGCTAATACCAAAGGGCACACATTTAATTTAACCAAGACATGAACTAATATAGGCTAATGTGAATTGTTAACCTACATGTCTGATCTTTTAATAATAGTTAGTATATTAAACGTATATGGCAGACACCTTCTCATCCTTATTTTCCTCTTTCATATGAAAACTTCTAACATTTTAACCATGATGTTAAAAAAATGTATCTCAATAAGGATCAATCACAATTTGCAAAATTCAAATTTGCCTATTCGTGCAAGCTTTACTCTTAAATATAATCTCAGTGCAGTCATAACATACATCATTGGTAAAACGTAGAAGGGAGGGGAAAATTATGAAGAAATATTCCTAAAGCCAGAACTAGATTAGGAAGTAGAAAACATTAATAACTGTGAAGGAACTAAGAGTCGGAACTCAATTTGCCAAAGTAGATGCCATTCAGTTCTATCTATCCCTTCATATATTCCAAAATGGAGACAGAATAATTAGGGTTAGAATTTTAGGTTTCCAATTTGGATTTACAAAATGATTTCATTTGATATTGTTCTGTACCCCCCCCAAAAAATATCTCCCTTTGATTTTCATGATCTTGTTTACCTCTTGTAGGGTATTACTGGTATTGATGGTCCTCCTGGACATAAGGGCAATATGGTAGGTAAACAAGGAATGGGGACTTTCCTTAGTATATGGTAAAAGGGTTGTTTGTGTATAGCAGACAGATATGAATAGCATTTCATAACAACGATGAACATTGTTAAATTATAAGGCTAGAAATGGCTGAGCACATGCGGTAGAAGGCTGAAGGTCTCACACCTCAATTCCTTGCAGCCTTGTATATCTTCAGATCTTGCCTCTGTTTGGGGTCAAAGTTTTGGTATTTCCTGCTATCATCTATCTTCTGAGAGGTACCTCATCTGATAACCTTCCCTTCTACCCAGAGTATAAGAGATATGGGGTCCTCATATCCTGTATTGTCTTTCTGATGTCTAAAAGATAAAAAGTACAAAAAAACCAGAAGTTTCAGCCTTCCCTTCACCTGTTTCATAGGAAAGTAATCAATCTCATAGGACTTAAATAAAAAGAATTAAAATAAAAACATAAAATAAAATGTAACAAAAAACAACCTCTTTTGAATTTTAAGATTGAAACTACAACAATTAATCAGTGGAACAACTTGCCTCCAGAAGTTGTAAATGCTCCAACATTGGAAGCTTTTAAGAAGAGATTGGATAACCATTTAGCTACTGTTAGCTTGTTGGGCTAGAAGACCTCCAAGGTCCCTTCCAATTATTCTACTCTACTCTACTCTACTCTACTCTACTCTACTCTACTCTACTCTACTCTACTCTACTCTACTCTACTCTACTCTACTCTACTCTACTCTACTCTACTCCACTCCACTCCACTCCACTCCACTCCACTCCACTCCACTCCACTCCACTCCACTCCACTCCACTCCACTCCACTCCACTCTTTACATACTGCTTTGTTAGAAAATAGAGTATGAAAGACAACATTACTCCAGGCAAATGATAAGAAGGTGTTGGTTTTCTACAAATAAAAGTTTTTTGTTAGAAAATTATTGATCCCAAAAACCCTATGGAATAAAAATTTCAAAGAAGCAAATTTAAATAGTGCCTAAATTGTGAATGAAGGCTGAATTGCCACAATTATTCAGCTTGTACAGAGAAGCAAATTCATTAAATTTGGTGTAATACTACAGTGAGAAAAAGAAAAGAACAATTTAATGTAAAAAGGAAAGAAACAACTGAATGAACTTATTTCTACAGAAATAGCCATTTCTTCGCCATTTCTAGCCAAATCCCTTTTATGGAGTCTGTCAAGTTTGAATTTGAGGCTGGTGGGTGAAGATATTAGCTCTTTCTATTCTCTGCCTTGGTTCACAGCTTTTCCACCTGGCCTGCCAAAAAATTTTAAAACACTTAATAAAGAGCATATCTTTCTCAAAAATATGAGGTGAGCAATTAAGCCTATCTAGCAAGCAAGGATGATGTATTCACAATAGAAGAGAATATGTTATTCAGAATTAAATTCTTGGAGTCCTTGGTGAGCTCTGAGCATAGTTGTTTGCTTGCAGATGTTTTATTACCCAACTAGGCAACATCATCAGTGCATTCACAATATATAAATGTTAAACACCAATCTAGTATCCACTTTGATTTCCTGCTGTAACACTATATGCTGATCTAATCTATATACTACTAAATCTCTCATGCCTGTAACCTTTAACTGGGTGAAGCAAGCCATGCACCATAGGGGCAATTATTTTTGAACCAAGATGCCTCAAATGGGCCAACATACAGGATGCTTCCAAAACCAGTGACTCCTGGCTCTTGTGAGGATGAAAATTGGTAAATTAGAGGTGGCAACACTGCCACATCACCACCCAAAAGTTAAGTAAACTGATCCTGCTGTAGCCCTTCAGAGCAGAGGTGGTATGCTGCCAGTTCGCACTGGTTCAGGTGAACTGATAGTGGTGTTGGCACGAGGCCCCGCCCGCCCACCCAGACATCATCAAGGACCTTCTGCGCATGCCCAGACGGTTCTGTGCATGCACAGACATGCACGCTCCCACTACCGAAACAGTAGTGAACAAATTAGAATACCACGACTGCTCCAGAGGCCAGTAGACTGGAGGGCAGTCAGCCATGGTCAAGACTATAAGAAATAAGAAATTGCTCCTATTCCCACTACTCTTTTCTCCTTGGTCATTCTGTTTCTCTGTTTATGTAAATAAATATCTGCAATGATGACACAATGTTACTGTCCTGATCCAATGTTATTTTTAAAAAATAAATTACTTTAATTGAAGAATGCAGCTCATCCTATTTTCTTTTACTGTACATACAGTATGTGCATCTTGTAGAAATACAAGGGAAGTGGCTGTATTCATAACAGTGGAAATGTGATGTGGCAATTGTGACATATAGAGGGTGGATTTTTTTTTTAAAAAAAATTAAGCATGGCAATTTAATTCATAAAGCAAAAAGGTATAATTTAAATATTCCCTGTTATAATGGAAAATTATATGTTTTCAAATATTACTAGGTATTAACTGGTTGCCATAACAATTAGCATAAATTTGTCTTTAATTAAATAGAATCTTCCTACAGCCATGTTTTGCTCAAATCATCCAATTCTTTTCTAGTACAAAACCATGTCTACTTAAAATCAAGACAACCCATTTTATAATGATGGGTTTCTCTTTTATTTTCAATGTCCTTGAAAGGACATTTTTAAGTACTGTCATTTGTTCTGAAGATGAAATTGTGTTTGTTCCTTCAGCAATTTAAATCTTTTGCTGGATTTGCCTTGTGACCAGAATATTTGAAATGTTAAAACTGATCTTTTCCTCCCTTTTATTTTAACCAAAGGAGAAATAAAAGACTATGGTAAAGAAAAATTTAAAATGCAGTAGACTGTAATAAGCATACATGTTTTTGAAATATCCTAAAAACAATATACTTCTAAACTATGCTATGCCTATGCTAAATACATCTGGCTTTATGTTTCTCATTTATTTTTTTAGTGCAACAAAAAATACAGGGAAAAATTATGTAATGGGTCTCAAGATTCTGCTGGTATATCTGTCCATCTTTCCATTATTAGTACCCAGAAAGAATCAAACAGGGCTAAATTTTGCATGTGGGAGAACCAATCAAAGAAAATTTGAATTGAACAATGGATTATGGGGGGGGGGGGATATCTCTAAAATATCTTATGGGAGGAGCAGCTTGGAATACTGCCAGTTCCCCATTCTAAGCCTGATGTGGAAGTCCAACAATTACTGTGGAATAGAATGAAAATAAATATTAATGCTTTTTCAATTATACTCTTCCATAATTAATCATGAACATTAGTTTCCCACAACAAATAGATATGTGCAGTCTACATTCACATAGGAAAGAGGGTTTGTTTGTTTACTTACAATAACATGTTTATACCATCCTACTTCTAATGATTCACAGCCAAACTTTTAATCCTAGGAAATGTACTGCAAACAAACCCTAACCCCCAATGAAGAATTAAGAAGTAAGACACAATACTCTAGCATCACAATCCTGGTTTCCCAAAAGCTTTAGAAGCTGGATCCTAACCTTCTCCAGATGTTTCATTCTTCAAGTCTCTGCTCTTTCCACCTTAGTAATTTTAGTCATTATGTCACAGTTGTTGTCTCTTCCATTATGACATATGTACATATGTATATGCACTGAATGTTAGCTGACTTCAGGGTTCTCTATCTTCAGGGTATTCCAGGTGAACCAGGCCCACCTGGGCAACAAGGAAACCCTGGATCTCACGTGTGTATTTTGTTTGCATGTACATGGGGAAGGCTGGGATATAGAGGGTGGGGATAAACATGAGCAGGTCATTTGCTGGTTGGTGAGTCTGTTAAAAAAACCACAGGTATTACATGCATTAGAAAGATTTTTGTTACTTTAATGAAATGTGGGTTAACCTCTTTTTCAATCAGTATTATAATCTCCAATCTCCATGTGGGCTACTATTAACCCCAGGAGGACAGTTCCCAATGGTGTCTAATTTGACTCTGACTGTGAAGTTTATTAGCAACTGGGTTCATAGCATGAAGACAGGTATAATATAAAAACAGTTCAGAAAATATTAAAATGCTAACTTCATCAGACTGTGATAAGGATGCAGATCAGCACATTGAATATTCATGTTACTTGTTTCATCTATATAAATGCAGGGTAAAGTGCACCTAGTTAATTTTAATTATGCCATCCAACAGATCCATATTCCTGTGTTTGATCATCAACCTTAACATGGAAACCTTTTAAAAAAAACCACTGGAGCATTAAGAGAGAGGCTAGTGCTGTGCAGTTCTTTGAAGAGGTGCTTCACTTTCTTGATAATGGAAGTGAAACACTCCCTCAAAATTGCCTTAAGAAGCAATATTGTTCACTTGCATCGAAGAACCAATGAGGTAGCCATGTTGCCTTCTCTTGCTGTCCTTCAGAACCCATTTCTTCCATCTCCTCCAGAGCTGTTCCAATGAGAGAAGACTAAAAGAAGTCTTCTTCAAAAAACTAAAAAAGAAGGCTAAGGAGCTTTCTCCTACTATCCTGGACTGAGTGCTTCTGAGCTACCTTCAGCAAATAATATAGGATTGCCTGCACCAAGGACTGAGGGTGACTAGCCTGGAATGTCCTTGGTGTACAGCTAGTCCTCACTTAATAATGGCATTTAATAATTGGGACCATCAACTCCATCACTAAGCAACATGGTTGTAAAGCATGAACATTACATGACTACACCAACTTAACAACAGCAGTTCCATCACTAGACAAATCCCCCATGTTTATTAGACACAGTGTCACTTGTTACTTTTTCCAATTTCCTGCCAGTTTCCCCACTGTTTTTGCTTATCAGAAGCCAGTTGTGAAGGTCTCAAGGGGGGGATCATTTGACCACAGGATACTACAACATCATAACTGCAGGCCAGGTACCAAGTATCTGATGTGACTATGGGGGCCCTATAACAGTTACAACTATAAGGAACCATTTTAAGACTCCTTATTCAATGTCATCAGAACTGTGAACGGGCACTGAATGAGGATTGCCTGTATGCTAAAGGACTTCTGGATTGGCTAGGTTTGAGAGAATTTCAGGCAATCCTAAAGCATTTACTCCGAGTCATTGCCAAAAACTTTGGTTAGTAGTTTAGAGGAGGCAAGCATCCCATTCTCTGAAGCACTCATCAGAGGAGAGAAATAATTTGAGGGAGGCATTGCTTGCCTCCTCTTTTGGTAAATGTTATGTAGCAGGTATCATTTAGGTTCTTCAGAATATTGTGGCCCAGCAGATTCGGACAGTGAGGAGGTTGAGGAGGAACATGGGCCAGTCCTGGAGTCTGGGAAAGGCTCTGATGAGGGCTCTGTGTCAGAGGCAGAGAGGGGGCCAGAGCCGTATACCAGCTATCAGCTGCTTCAGAGTCAGACATCAGTGAGGCAGACAAACAGGTGGAGCCTGTTCCCAGTGTGTGCATGCGCAGACGAAAGGAACAGCTAAAGAACAGGGGTCAACTTGGGAGTAAGGCCACAGGTGGACAATGAATGGCCCTTCCCAGAGGAAATAAAAGAGGAGCGAAAGCGGAGGGGAGTTTGCAGGAGACAATTAGTTCGCTGAATTGGTTCGTGAGTCTCCGAGACTCCTTGCCAAGTTTTGCAGCTTTCAGCCTGTCAGCTTTCCAAGCCAGATAAGGTCTGTGACTGTAAATCCCCCCATGAAAAACTTTGCCGGCAGAATTCACTGTAAATTAATAAAAGGGATTTTTGTCAGGACAAGAGTTGCTTCATGGTCTTGGGAAGCCTCGATCAGAACAAATGTTTAGTGAAAATTTGCATAGTGCAAATCTTCTGCATTTACATCACATACCAGAAGTACACAATTGAGTTCATTTAGCATGCCCAGAATATATGTATATGGGCATATATATTCTAGCCTCTGCACATGCTGCCTCTGCAATGTAGAACCCATACAACCTGGAGGACCTTCAGTCAACCCTGAGAGAAATGGCTGAAAGTAACTTTCTCTTCTTTCTAATATAAATTGATTCGAGACACCCAAATTGCTATGGCAGAAGTGAATTACATTGCATCTGCAGTGAAAACTATTTCATCAGAGAAAGAAACTAATCAATGTGAATTTCTGTACAAAAATTTTTTTTTGGGGTGTGTGTGTGTGTGTGTGTGTTTCCATTAAGAATTTATCCTTGCAGGGGAATAGATATACACTATATTGCCAAAAGTATTTGCTCACCTGCCTTTACTCGCATATGAACTTACTGTACATGACATCCCATTCCTAATCATAGGGTTCAATATGACGTCGATCCACCCTTTGCAGCTATAACAGCTTCAACTCTTCTGGGAAGGCTGTCCACAAGGTTCAGGAGTGTGTTTATGGGAATTTTTGACCATTCTTCCAGAAGCGCATTTGTGAGGTCACACACTGATGTTGGACGAGTTTACGTGGCCTACCACTTCGTGGCTGAGTTGCTGTTGTTCCCAAACACTTCCATGTTCTTGTAATACAGCTAACAGTTGACTGTGGAATATTTAGGAGCGAGTTAATGTCACGACTGGATTTGTTGCACAGGTGGCATCCTATCACAGTTCCATGCTGGAATTCACTGAGCTCCTGAGAGCGACCCATTCTTTCACAAATGTTTGTAAAAACAGTCTGCATGCCTAGGTACTTGATTTTATACACCTCTGGCCATGGAAGTGATTGGAACACCTGGTTCTGATTATTTGGATGGGTGAGCAAATACTTTTGACAATATAGTGTATTTGAACTGAAAGGACATTTCCTGGATAGTCCTGGGGCTCTGAAAACATTAAATATCCCTACAAAATAATACTAATAAAAATTCTTCTTGTAAATTGTCACATCTCTCCACTCTGTTTGGTTTTTCTTCCTTAGGGCTTGCCTGGTCCTCAGGGCCCCATTGGACTTCCAGGAGAAAAGGTGAGTTGGAATTAGGGAGTGTCTAGCTGAGGCATAGAATCAGAACGAGGCTGAAAATCCCAATTTTCAGGGTAGCTATAGCAGCAGGCATCAGAGTTCTACCACAGGGATCTAATACAAAAGACTGCTGTGCACGGAATTTTGTTAAGCACCAAGATCAATCTGATTTTGCAGCATTTCCACCTAATAACGCTCCAATATTTCTTTATTTCAGCTGTGTAATATATGGTGGGAGAGGATTACATTTTGTTGCTGATTTTATTTCTGTAGTTTGGAAGGAAATGTGCATCTTAAATCTGCTACATATTCCTCAGAAATCTGCCAGGGGCTCTCCATGTCTATTCCCATTATGTCAGCATACACTTAGACATATATTTGATAGAGGAGATGTGAGAACTGATAGGACTGTCACTTAATCCATTGTCACAATTCAGATTGTCCCACCCAGCTTTCTGAATATCTCCCTGCACCTTCTTCTCACAGGGTCCACCAGGAAAACCAGGAATACCAGGACTGGCTGGAATGGATGGACCTCCGGTAAATGCCAACATTATTAAAATCTTCATGAAGATAGTACTTAAAGATGAAACCAGGACACTTAACTTTTTTTTGCAGTAGCACTAATATCTGGGGAGAGGTGAATGATGTAAACATATAGAGATCACCCTTGGAATACTATATTATGCCCAGAAGAAAACTTAGCTCCCTGCCTTCTCTTTTCTAATACCCAATATATTTTCCCAGGGCACTGTTTTCATTGTGGTGAAGTACCTTTAAGCAAGCATTCATAGTACAGTTACTTCACAAGACTCTCTCTTCTGTTGCTTTTCAGGGTCATCCTGGAAGAGAAGGGCCAGCTGGAGAGAAAGGGACTCAGGTGAAAAAGAAGCTTGCTATAGAGTCATCTAAAGTCCATAATTTAGAAAAGGAAGTTTCCCCACCCCCAGTCCTCCATCTTCTTCCCAATACACCCCCCCCCAAAAACCCTTCAGAAATAGGGGGATTTATGGTCTTTAAGATTGCAGCAAGGTTGCGCAGGGAGGCTGCCAGACGGACTTGTTTCAAATGTCTTTCTCCTTCAGGGTCCATCTGGTGCAGCAGGACCAGTTGGCTACCCAGGTCCACGAGGAGTCAAGGTAAAGAGATACCCCTCTTATCATTTTTCAAGAATGAACATTTCTAGTGAAATTTCTTCCCCTTTTCCTTTCCCTCCAGCCTCTCTCTTGCTAGAGCCTCCTTTTATTGCCAGTCTATTTTTTTATTATTTATATATTTATGAAATCAACATACATAGCTACCCAACCAGTGGTGGGTTGCAGGTGATACGCCCCGGTACGGCTGTACCGGAGCCTGCCCGGAGCACGGGATACCATTCTGGTATGGTGCTCAGAGGGCCCACCAACCTGCCTAAGCTCCTTACTGGTCTTTTAAGTCTTCGGCGTTTCCGTGCACGGCAATAGCAATAGCAGTAGACTTATATACCGCTTCATAGGGCTTTCAGCCCTCTCTAAGCGGTTTACAGAGAGTCAGCATATTGCCCCCAACAACAATCTGGGTCCTCATTTTACCCACCTTGGAAGGATGGAAGGCTGAGTCAACCCTGAGCCGGTGAGATTTGAACCGCTGACCTGCTGATCTAGCAGTAGCCTGCAGTGCTGCATTTAACCACTGCGCCACCTTGGCTCCTGCAGTGCTGCATTTAACCACTGCGCCACCTTGGCGCGTCCAGTGCTTGCGCGATGCTCTGCTGAGCAGCTGAAACGTTGCGGAGGTTCACAGAGGTGCTAAGACGCATGTGCACGCTGCACGCATCCGTGTGGATGCTGCCGGTACGGTTGGAATGGGATCCGGAACCCACCACTGTACCCAACTGACATGTGACCAAGGTGGGGTACAAAATTAGAAACAGCAAATAACAACTACAAAAATACACTAAAATGTAGTAAGATATGTTGCATCTGAGGCTATGTGAAACAAAGACAAAAACAATCACAATGGGTACAAAATCTTTCGATTCTGTCCCAGGGAAGAAAAACAGGTATTTGTAAAGTATTTGAAAAAGAAGGTAGGGTCAGACCAGTGGTGGGATTCAAATAATTTAACAACCGGTTCTCTGCCCTAATGACCATCTGGGTAGGTGGGGGCTCAGTGGTCATGTGACTAGGTGGGCGTGGCCAAATCAAGGTCACTCAGGTCGATGGGCGCTTCGCCTTAGCTGTTACAATGTAATAAGGGTTAACCAGAGAGGCAGTTTCTGTAAGCAGGTCAATAAAGATTAGGCTAGAAACAACACTAGAATGTTTCCTTCCTGCCTTCCTTACAGGATTAGCCCTGTAAAGTGGAAAAAAACAAAAGGAGATTTCTTCCAACAATAGATTCTCTGAACTACTTAGAAAGTTACCAACCGGTTCTCCCGAATAGGTGAGAATTGGCTGAATCCCACCACTGGGTCAGACCCACCTGAATCTCAAGGAGATGGTGTTCCATAGGCATAGTGACAAAGAAAGGATGTCTCCTCAGTCCTGCTAGAAGACAGTAGTTGGGTGAGGGAACCTGGAGCTCCATTGGATCTAGAGGCCCAACCCATGCTCCATTTGGTCAGATATTATCAGACAGGAAGAAGTAATTGGAGGCAGACAGTTCCACAATTAGACTCTGTTTCACTGAGAACTTTATAGATAACAACCAGCATCTTGAAATTGCAGCTGGAAGCTGCCTGGTCACCAACATAACTTGCAAATTCTATACAAGTAGTCCTTGACTTATGACCACAATTGACCCCAAAATTTCTGTTAAGTGATGCATTTGTTAAGTGAGTTTTGCCCCATTTTATGACCTTTCTTGCCTCAGTTGCAAAGTGAATCACTACAATTGATAAGTTGGTAACACAGTTGTTAAGTGAATCTGGCTTCCCCAATGACTTTGCTTGTCAGAAGGCCACATAATCTTGGGACACAGCAACAGTTATAAATATTAACTAGTTGCCAAGCATCTGGATTTTGATCACATGATCATGGGGATGCTGGAAAGATTGTAACAAAAAAAAAACAGTTGTAAGTCACTTTTTAAAATGCCGTTGTAACTTTGAATAGTCATTAAATGAACTGTTGTAGGTTCGAGGACTACCTGTATTTGCAGTGTTAATGGATGCGCTGAGATGAGCCACAATTACTCATGCATTTGCATTCTTTGAGTCATCTTCAAGGGCAGCTGCATGTAGATGTATTGCAGTGCTTCATACATGAAATGACCAAGTATAAATCACTGTGAGTAGAATCTCCTGATTCAGAAATGGACATAATTGCTGCATAAGGTGAATTTATGCAAAGACCCACCAAGCCATGGGTGCTACCTGCTCTTAACATAAATGTCTAGGGAGATTCTCAGTCATCCAGGTCATGGTTGTTCCAAAGGTGCTTTTTTCCAAAGATGTTTCGCGTCTCATCCAAAAAGCTTGATCTGAAGAAGCTTCTTGGATGAGAAACGAAATGTCTTCAAGGAAAAACAAAGCCCAGTTGCCTTTTGAAAAAAGCACCTTTGGAATGCTCTTAACATACCAGCCTGAGTCTAGGAGCCTCCCCCCCCCCAAATTGAGCATGGACCCTGTTTAAGGCAGTGCAATCCCATCCAGAACCAAAGGTGGAAACTAATGATTAAGGTAAAACCCACAGTCACTTGGGCTGGCTAAGGTTTGGCTTGAGCCTGTTCTCCTCCATCCAGGCCTCCCCAGCCTTCAGACATTGAGACGGAATCTCAGTGGCATTGCTTGGCCAGCCAAGGGTTGAAATGTGTAATGATATTTAACCCTATGCCAATGGATGATTTCAGTGAACAACCTCAGGTAAGAGGCTAAGCCGAGGCAGGAAGGTCAACAGGAGGTGTGCTAAAAGTCAGATGATGGCTGCTGTCATGCAATCAAAGCTTGCCCTCTCCTGAAGTCTGAATGCTTTTCTTCAGGGCAAAGAACTGGACTGCCAACCTTCAGAATTCAATAGTCACTGCTCAGACCCACCATGGCATCTTTCTGTGTGGTGTCATTCACCGCTTGTAGCTTTCTGCCTATAATCATGGCTTCTATATCAAAGTGAATATTTAAAGTGGGATTTTATATTAAATATATATATATAATTGTTTTCCTTTTCCGTAGGGGGCATTTGGAATAAGGGGCCTGAAAGGCAGCAAAGGTGAGAAGGTAAGTCTCTGAAGAGAATACGAGACAATATCAGAGAAAAGTTCCACAAGATTTCATCAAATTTAAGAGAGCATTTCACTGCTCCTGCTTTCTCTGGGTTGCTAATGTGCTGTTCTAGAACAGATCATGAACATTTAACTGGAGTAAGTGGAAGAAGTACTTCATTTTTGACCTTTTTCCAACGCAGTCATTATTTGGAGTGATATAAGTGTTGAGGTTCCATCTGGGTATAAACCCTTGAAGAGTACCGTAGTTCTTTTGGATTTTTATGTTAGTTTCTAGATTGCAACAAATTAGAATGTACCATGGGGCAATACAATAACTTTGCTAGGATCAATTCACACACACACACACACACACACACACACAATAATAACAAAAAACTTTCAAAAGAGTAGGAAAATGTTTTCGTTGTCATCTAGAGGTAGCCTGGAAAATATTTTATAGCAATTAAAATATTGTCCATATCTGAAATTCATCCAAATTTTAGAATCTCCTTTCCAATATAATTCAATATGTTCATATTTTGTTTTTTTTGAAAAATTTCTTTTCAGTATAATCTTCGAAGTTCTGACTAACAAATTATTTCTTCGTAGTTTAAAATTCTTATATTCAGTCAGTAAGCAATAACTGACAAGGTTGACAGTCAGGTAGGAGAATATAATTTCAGGTTCAGGCAGATACATTTTAACTAGCAACTCTACTAGCCAAGTGTTCCTGTCTTTAGAAATATATATATATATATATGTTCTCTTTTTTTTGGATGGGGGTTGGGGATAAGAACAAAAAGTAAAACTGTAGGTTTGAAGTAAAATGAATTTTGCACACCATTAAAACACACGATTCTTTCTTTGCATTTCAGCATTAAAATAAGATTGACATTTTTATTATTCTCATGTTTTGACCTTTTATGGATTCCTAGGGTGAAGATGGATTCCCTGGCTTCAAAGGTGATATGGGGCCCAAAGGCGATTGGGTGAGCAATATTCTTCCCAGTATTCCCAGTATGAAATATCTGTGAAGGCTTTTAAAAGAAGGCATGAACCATCACCGAGGCTTTAGAAATTCATTCCTTACAGTTAGCATTGGTGGTAGATTTCATTAACAATTTTAAATAGAAGATAAAATATTATAAAGAAAAAGGAAAAAGACAAAAAACTACAAAAGTACAAAAAAAGAAAAGATAGAAACCTCCCAGTTCCTTTGCAGCAAATACAAGTATGATTACATAATTATCCCTTATTCTACATATACAAAAAGAAAACTTCTCTTTTTAATATAACCTAGCATAATTATTTTCTAATCATAAAAACCATAAATCATTTTTTCTGTCTGTAAGTGGTTTCCAGTCAGCCATAAATGTAGATTCGTATTTTCTTTTCTCTAATCAAAAAAGCTAAGTTAGGTATCTCTGCAGTTTCCACCATCTTCATTAAGCATTCCTATATTGTGAATAATGTCGGATCTTTCCACTTTTGAACATATAATAATCTTGTTGCATTTGTCATATATAAAAATCAAATTTCCATGACTTTTTTCTAGTTACCTGTTCATTAATCTCAAAGACAGGCCTCTAGTTGCAATGATACTTTAATATTTTAAATTTCTGAATTAATATATTATTATATATTAATAATTATATGTATATAATGGTGGACACATCAAAATAGTTTATCTACTGTATATATAAAAACAATTTTTACGTGTCTACCATAAAATGTCCATGATATTCCCATTTCCAACAAAGATTCAAAATAACTTTATACATTCTAGACAATTTCTCTGGTGACAAATATCAACGATACATTATTTTATAACAATCCTTTCAAAGATTAGAACACAATGTAAATTTCAATCCCAGCATAACTCCCCTTGTATTAATGGCAATAAAACCACTTTTTTTCAGTAGCATAATTTTTTGTGGAAAAATAAGTGCCTTAAACATGCAAGCATTAGAGTACCAATTTTACTTTTTAATGCTTATTTGGCAGCCACAAAATACAATGGGTCATATGTTCATAACGCTCTTGGTCTTGAGACTAAACATTTTTCTAAAAGGAAAAAAGAAGAAGAAACCTGCATCTATTTTAAAAAGTTGTCCATGCCATTTTTAGTAAAAGGACATGGTTTCTATATTCAACTATATTCCACTCTCTCGGCCTTCCGAAAAGCCACCAAAACCTGGCTGTTCCGGCAGGCCTGGGGCTGTTGATCAATGTCCAGCCCCACCTAGACAGAATGGATGGTGTGTTATTTTAAAAACTGTATTTTTATTCTTAATTTTTAACTTTTTTATCTTGTCTCTGTAAGGCGCCCAGAGTCCTACGGGATTGGGCGGCATACGAATTTATTAAATAATAATAATTAAATAATAAATAAGTAGGAGGAGGATTGCCTTTGTGAGATCGTATAATAACTTAACAAATGCCAACATTTGTTAAATGTTAAAATAAAAGTTATGTGATAAAATGATGAAATAATAAATCCCACCGTCAACTTTCCAAGTACAAAAGGATTAGACCAGTTCATGACATGTTTTTCAGTACACAGAAAGCTTGCCAAAGGTGGGTTTGAGGTTAGGAGGTTAGGATTCAGCGAAGATTCTTTCATTCCAATTTTAGAAATCCAGAAAGGGTTTTTCTTTGTGGAAACGATTTGTAAAACAGAGATTCTCCATCTCTGTGTTAGATACTATGTTCTCTGTGAATCCCATAGTGTGTATCTAGATTATATTTAAAATGTTTTGCCTGGGATGCAATGGGATATTGTCATCCTAGGAGATGAAGTCTGATACATTTTTATTCGCTGCACCTCGGGCTTGTTGTTGTGTTAGTTATGATACTCACTTTAAAAATAAATTTAAGAATCTTAGAGGTGGTTTTTTTTTTCCAAATAGAAAGCAAAATGGTGTTTAGTATTTTGATTCTGTAAAGTTATAAATGGACTGGGAGCCAGATAGATCTGAAATAAAATTTTGGAATTAATTATAAAAATCCTTCCCATGGGAAAATGTTTTTGTTTTGAATTCTTTAAAAATATCGTAGGATGGGACTTTGAAAGTTAGACACTAAAGGGAGCCAGAGGGCACTGAAGATTATAGTACAATTAAAGCAGAAAAACACTTAAATTTGACTTACTAATGCAGCATGGAACAATACTTTAATATTAGAGGATGAACAATGGACCGAAAATGTAATTTTAAGAGTCTCTGCCAATTATAGATAGATTGGTAGATCATGTTTAAAAAATTATATGGAAGATGAACCTATTTAACCAGAGAAGACTGAGACTGATCTGAAGGTGGATTTAAAAATGACAGACTACAAGAATGATATGGAAAATGTTGGTGGCGCAATACTGGAAGAAGGAAGACTTGCCTACAACTCAAGAATGGACATTGAAAGTTACAAACCTAGCCGAGATGGCTAAAATATCGGCATATCTTAAAGACAATTCAAATGAGAGATATAAACGAGACTGGAAAAAATGGATTGACTATACACAAAACAAATACAGGACTAAGAAATTCCAGATAGCCTATGCTTAAGATTAGGAATAATCTAAACTGCTCAAAGTTAGTGCAACAGGAAGAAGCTGAGTTCAACGCAGAGATGTTATTGACTTCTTTTTTTTTATTTCCTTTGTCTTAATATATTTTAGACTGTGTTTGTTAAAAATCTATACCGTGTACGGGCTCTGGGAAGTTGGGGGGGAAGGGAGGTGGGGTCTTAGGGGGGAAGGGGGATATATAGTATGTGTCAGATTTCAAAGTAACGCGATTGCACTTGTATACTGTTGCTCTTTAATTCCAGTGTAAAAATAGGACAAGCTGAATATATTAATAGATAGTAGAAATACACCGAAAGGAGGAGTAGAGGGATAGAAGAAAGAGGGGTAGAGAGGGTGGGAGAGAGGATTGGAGGGAGGGTGAGAAGGAAGGGAGGGAGTGTATCGGGAGAGAGGAGTGGTAGAGGGGGAGGGGAAGTAGGGTAGAGGGGAACGATGGAGGGAAGATGGAAAGTTGGAGGGGGGCTAAAGAAAGGGTGTATGGAGGGTCGAAGAGGTACATTCGGTTTCTATTTTGGGGGGTATTATTGACAAGAGGAATGGCTGTGTTTATTGTTTAATGTTATATGGCCCCGGTTGTGCACAGTATATATGTGACTGTACGAAAATGAAAATGGAAAATAAAAACACATTTACAATAATAATAAAAAAGAATGATATGGAAAATGATTCTACAGGATATACAAATGCAATTGGTTGATGTCTTGATAATTAAGAGGCAAATACAAAGAACAGACCAAAAGAATGACCTGCATAACTTTCCCATACTGAATCCGCAAAGGAGATTTATTAAAGCTTTGAAAAATTTTATGAGAAGAGACAAAGAAACAAGTGACAAGAAATCAAACCTGAGGATATTATTAAGGGATTAAATATTAAGACTGTTAAAAATAAAAGGCAAGAATATCAAAGGTTTCTTTGATCGAAATACATATGTTGCTATCTCTTGTAACCCTGAATGGACTTTTGCTGATCAGAATTGAACAATGAGGCTTTAAGTATATTTTATTATTTCCATGTTGTCCTTTTAGTTTTCTTAATTTGTATTAATTTTATTCCCTTTACTTGTAATACTTAATAAAATTGCTGCATAAAAAAGGGAAGAAAAATTGATGGGTGGGTAAAGGGTCATTCACAATATTCCCATTAATTGATGTTTCCTTGACAATGGCTTGTGTGATGAAATTCCTTCTATATAGCCTTGTTCATGTTCATTACCATGCATTGGCTGAACTTTCCTGTAAAATACCTCTTTTTTTCTCTGAGACCTGTGTACACACACTACACTAGGTGCACGCACACAGACACACATCCCAGACTTTGTGTGATTCATTTTCCTCTCTCCCCATCTGAGATGATGGATAAAATTATGATTTATGATGTGCAACTTATTTTAGTGTCAATAGCTGGTGTGTACAATCTACTGTATCATTCTCAGACATGACAGCAGTCATAATGCATGATTGTCTCTGAAGTACTGAGAACATGCTTTGAAACTAGAATTTCATAAACGTGATTGGCACAATTATTTTAATTCTTTCAACAGGGCGATGTTGGCCCACTGGGCCTACGGGGTGAGGATGGCCCTGAGGGGCTGAAAGGACAGGTGGGACCTCCTGGGGAAGCAGGTTCTTCTGGCCTGGCTGGTGAGAAGGTGAGCTTTTGGAACAAGGGAAGCTACTTGGCATTCAGCAGCTCTCCGGGTATCAGGCAGAGGTCTTCCTCATTATGACCTGATAGCAATAGCAATAGGAATAGCAGTAGACTTATATACCGCTTCATAGGCCTTTCAGGCCTCTCTAAGCGGTTTACAGAGAGTCAGCATATTGCCCCCAACAATCTGGGTCCTCATTTTACCCACCTCGGAAGGATGGAAGGCTGAGTCAACCCTGAGCCGGTGAGATTTGAACCGCTGACCTGCTGATCTAGCAGTAGCCTGCAGTGCTGCATTTAACCACTGCGCCACCTTGGCTCTGATCATAAAAGAAGAAAGAAATCAAACTTGGGATACTTTAGGGCCTTTGCTCTATTACTATGTTGTGGTCCCACTGATTAATTGCAGCAGGAATTTGTTTAATTCTTTCTCCACTCGCCAGGGATTGTTTAATTTCATCCCTGGGCACATATAGGCTCTGATCATCTCCTTTTTTTCTGCAGGGCAAATTGGGTGTGCCAGGGTTGCCAGGCTATCCTGGCCGCCAAGGACCCAAGGTAAGCAGGTGGGAAGAACTGGAGGAAAGGAAGAAACCTTGTCCCAACCTATCCCGCCCTGCCCTCAGATCGGATTATTTTTCCATAGGGTTCGACCGGATTCCCAGGGCCTCTAGGCCTCATTGGAGAAAAAGGCAAACGAGTGAGTGAAACTAGGAAATACCCCTTGAAAAAAACCGTGAGAGATTTTTTTGTGGATTATAAAGATGGGAGAGGATGTGGGAAGAGAGAAAATTCAAGAAAAGGGAGAAAAGGAATTTCACCAGTGATGAAATTCAAATTTTTTTAATACTGGTTCTTTGGTTGTGGCTTGTGGAGAGGATGTGGGAAGAGAGAAAATTCAAGAAAAGGGAGAAAAGGAATTTCACCAGTGGTGAAATTCAAAACTTTTTACTACTGGTTCTTTGGTTGTGGCTTGGTTGGCGTGGCAGGGGAAGGATACTGCAAAATCTCCATTTCCACCCCACTCTGGGGCCAGCCAGAGGAGGTAACTGCCGGTTCTCTGAACTACTCAAAATTTCCACTATCGGTTTTCCAGAACCTGTCAGAACCTCCTGGATTTCACCCCTGATGTGAACCTTTTTTTGAAGGTGTCAACTGCAGTTTAAGCAAAATGGTTGTTCCCTCGTTTCTCAGAAACTATTTTGCAGTCTCTTCATGAGGAACAATTGTCAGGAGCTCTTGTGGGCAAACTTGAGTTCTCTCCTTGTCCAGAAAGGAACAAATGGGACTGCATTGCAGCCTGGATCTCACTTCCACTTACAAAACGTAACTGCATCAGGATTTGGAGGACTGTCTGTCCTCTATCCCTTGACACATTTTATTGATTCATTTTATTTGCTACAGCAGTGCTTTTATTTGCTAATGCTCACACTTCAGCATGGATCACAGCAAGGGAGCACAGTCTGAGAAGCAGGATTACCCAATTACCAGCTGTTTTCACTGAAATGAATCTGAGAGAGAAATGGTTCTCTACTTTCAAATGTTCCTGTCGAACGTGACTTTCTAGTTTAGATTTAAAAGAATAATCAAGGTTTTTTTTTTTTTATCTCATGGCACATTTGTTAGGAAAATTGCTAGCAGCCATAACCAAGGGATATAAAATAGACACTTGCCTTAATTTTAGGCAAATTTAATTGAACTTTATAGTTTAAGTGTCCAAATGTTTAGTATTTGGCAGATATGTTTATAACAGTGCTTAGCGTTTTATTGTGCATTTTGAATTTAAACATACTTTTTGGTTCTTCTGTTAATGGGCAATGGTGGACATTAAAGTCCAAACTAGAGGATATGTGAGATAAGGGAACATCTGAGCATCTCTCTGTAATGTCCCATTTAAGCCTGGTAACTCTGTGTATGTTGGCTCACTGAACTCCACCTTACCCTCCTTTTCTGTTTTCCTTCTTTTCAAGGGAAAAGCTGGCCAGGCAGGGCAGACTGGACAGCGTGGTCCTCCGGTGAGCTTTCATAGAATAGATGCTTATAAAGTCCCAAGTTTTCTCCAGAGAGACTTTATTTGATGCTTATCAACCAATATGTATGCTGGCTAGAAGAGGTCCTGTGCTAAAATTTAACATTATCTCTCTCCACTTCCCGCAACTGAAGAACAAATTACAAGGATGCAAACATCATGATGAGAATATTGAGCAAGTGAAAAAGGGATATAATGAAAGTGCAGCACTCTAAGCCCATCATATTCCTTATATGATGTAGTGAGTAGCTCTGGGGAGTTGCAGCATCTTTACTGCCTTTCTCAGGTCATATCAAGTGTTCGCAATATTGTTCTTGGCTCTGAATGGAGTATAGGAGGTCTTATATTTTCCGGAAACCCATTCTAAGGACACTGCTTCCTGTGAATTCAGTTATTTTAAAAATGACTTCTGATAATAGCAAGATACTAACGGCTTAAGTGAAGGGCAAAGAGAAAGCGCATCTCCTTAATTTTGTAAAGTAATATGTGACTGACTCCATTAAAAACCATAGTTGTTGAACTGCCCGTGTTTGGGTGTCTGAAGGATGGGAGAAGTATCTCTTTGAATTTCACATATCTGGAGAGTGCTTTTTGGTTGCAACTCCCCTACCCTTCACAAAAATATGATGATTAAGCTGAATTTCCATTAATATTTCTTATCTCTCCCCTTTCTCCCATAATATGCCAATGAATATAGTAGCCACTTGGGGCATATCTATTACAAAGCTCAAATTAATTCAAAGAAATCTTAATTCAGATCTTCCAAATTTGAATTTGCTTGCAGAGATTTGAATGTATATTCTGATTTGTATGCCCTCACTCAGGGTTCTATTATTAATATTTCTATAGATGGAAAAATCAGGGAGAGGGGAGAAAGCACAAGAATGTGTTAAGATTAAATTGACTGTCCCAATGGGCTGCTCAAAGCCAGAAAGCAGCAAAAGAAAACTTCAGAGATGTAAAAGTCATTGAAATATTACACACACACACACACACACACACACACACACACACACACACACCATTCAATTTGGGGTTTGAACCCTTAATTTTCTTCCTTTTTGCACTGCATATTTCACTAGAATGAAATGAACCACATGATAGTTGTGAAAAAGTGAAACCTTGCCTTTAAACTGGATTCATCTGTCTTCAGCCCATACATAATTTCTCCAGCCTTGAATTTGTTTTCCTTATTGGTTCATTCTATAGGTAGATGACATGTGCATGTGGCTGGATCATTGCAAAAAACAGAGATGTTACTTGTAGTCTTATCTCTCTTTACTTCTATTTGGTACACAATTTCTGAAACAAGAGTTAGGGGATGCTGATTTCTGGGAAGCATCCAGGGCTTAGCTGCTTAATAAATATCCCATATACTAATGGTAATCCATTTCTATTCTGGGGATCTAGGAAGCCTGGCTCGGCTCCAGACTTCAGTTTATTAATACCAATCATTTTCCATTTTAGGGTATTCCTGGTGAACGTGGTTTGCCAGGACCTACAGGAAAACCGGGATCAAAGGTATGCCTGTTTTCTGAATGATGTGTATGGCCTTCTACATTTCTCCATGCACAGTGCAGGATATGTATGTAAACAGCTGTGATGAGTGCACTCCCTAAAATGCAGAGTCTGTTCATCATTTGCTGTCTCAAATATTTTTAAAATTTGCTTATTCTTGGATTATATCAAATGTATTTTTAAAATATACACTTGGGCATATACTGTAGGCCTGGCTATCTTGATCCTTACCTACTTACCATTTTTGCAAAATTATACAACTCCATTATTATATAGCAGTGGACTTATATACCGCTTCATAGGCCTTTCAGGCCTCTCTAAGCGGTTTACAGAGAGTCAGCATATTGCCCCCAACAATCTGGGTCCTCATTTTACCCACCTCGGAAGGATGGAAGGCTGAGTCAACCCTGAGCCGGTGAGATTTGAACCGCTGACCTGCTGATCTAGCAGTAGCCTGCAGTGCTGCTTTTTAACCACTGCGCCACCTTGGCTCTTGAACTGAAGCTGTCAATATGCATTAAATCAATCTACACAGGCAGCTATAGGTAACTAAATTACATTATACAAAAGCATTGTACAGATTGTGCGCTTTTCATCCAGAGTTTCATGATTTCATTTTTAAATGGTGCCACACTTTAAGACTAACACTATTGGCAAAACCATCTTAAAGCCCCCACAAACAGAACTAATAAAATACTAATTTCTTTGTCTGTTGGAATATTAGAATATTAGCATTAGTATGGGAGGGGCTGATAGATGTATCTTATTTATAAAATCTATCTGTCAGCGTTCCAAGTATCATGTAGAATTAAATCAGAGTCCAAAGCAAAACGATACTTAAAGTTCCAATTTAATAGATCAGACATCTTGGCATTATGCTATGAAATCCCAATTCTGGAATTACATCACAATCCCACCCAGTTAAAAGTTCATAATCTTGTCCCCACACCCACAATCCATCACATGGTCCAATCTTCTTCTTCCACGCTAGCACCTATGCCCAACTGCTTCCGATCAGGTGCAAAAGGTGCGGAGACAAAAGATGACCTTGAGTTTCTAGAAAGGAATGAAAACAATACATTCCACAATCCTACTCCTTCTATTCCCCCCTCCCATCAACTATACTAATGAAACAGCATAATGAAATAAGAGAAAGTGTGGCAGGCCAAAATTCTAAAAGGAATATAATTGCAGACCGGACACTATGATCTACTTTCTTAAAATGCCAATTTTCCTATAAACAAATTTTTGCAGTGTAACTTTACCTGATAGTGTCCAAAATGTTATTTTAGGAACTCTGCATCACCTGACTTTGTAGATGAATAGTAAAACTCCTAGGCTATTTGCATTGATGCAAAACTGGGCTTTGTTCCTGCTGCTTTGTCAGCCTTTGACGTTAACTGAAGTCAAAATCTGGAGAGGGTTTTTTTTTTTTTTGTAAATGTGTTTTTATTTTCCATTTTCATTTTCGTACAGTCACATATATACTGTGCACAATCAGGGCCATATAACATTAAACAATAAACACAGCCATTCCTCTTGTAATACCCCCCAAAATAGAAACCCAATGTACCTCTTCGACCCTCCATACACCCTTTCTTTCGCCCCCCTCCAACTTTCCATCTTCCCTCCAACATTCCCCTCTACCCTACTTCCCCTCCCCCTCTACCACTCCTCTCTCCCGATACACTCCCTCCCTTCCTTCTCACCCTCCCTCCAATCCTCTCTCCCACCCTCTCTACCCCTCTTTCTTCTATCCCTCTACTCCTCCCTTCAGTGTATTTCTACTATCTATTAATATATTCAGCTTGTCCTATTTTTACACTGGAATTAAAGAACAACAGTATACAAGTGCAATCGCGTTACTTTGAAATCTGACACATACTATATATCCCCCTCCCCCCTAAGACCCCACTTCCCTTCCCCCCCCCCAACTTCCCAGAGCCCGTACACGGTATAGATTTTTAACAAACACAGTCTACAATATATTAAGACAAAGGAAATAAAAAAAGAAGTCAATAACATCTCTGCGTTGAACTCAGCTTCTTCCTGTTGCACTAACTTTGAGCAGTTTAGATTATTCCTAATCTTAAGCATAGGCTATCTGGAATTTCTTAGTCCCGTATTTGTTTTGTGTATAGTCAATCCATTTTTTCCAGTCTCATTTATATCTCTCATTTGAATGGTCTTTAAGATATGCCAATATTTTAGCCATCTCGGCTAGGTTTGTAACTTTCAATGTCCATTCTTGAGTTGTAGGCAAGTCTTCCTTCTTCCAGTATTGCGCAGAAGAAGATGGAGAGGGTTTTTTTTGTTGGTTGTTGTTTTTTAACTAATGTTTCTTCCTCCAGGGTGACTCTGGCCATGATGGCTCCCCAGGGACTACAGGAGAAAAGGTAAGATGAATGATCAAATCCCTGCAAATGAAGGACATCTGTGGTCAGCAATCTTTTTTCTTCCTCTGGTAAAAGTATGTCTCAGGAAGAGAAGTTATGACATCATAAAGGCCATGACGTCTCTGAGGTTGTTGAAACCATGGGGATGTCTTCATGGATCCAACAGTCTCAGAAATAGCATAGCCTTTATGATGTCACAGGTTCGCTTCCCGAGATATCCTTTGCCAAAGCAAAAATCTCTGCATAAACAGTTCCTTTAAAGTTTATAGGATGAAGAACTAACTTCAGAAATTTAAATATTTACAATGTGATAAAATGTGAGAGTGGGGAAAGCAGAATAGGAAGCTAAAATATATCAAAGTATTTTTTGTCTTTTCCCACAGGGGCCCACTGGGCCACAGGGAGCCAATGGATTCCCAGGATCAAAGGGGCCGCCAGTAAGTAACCCACTGTTCCTTTTACAGAAATTTCTATTTAACTAGAGGTAAAGATCAATATTCCATAAAATAGTTGTGTATGAGAGAGCGGATTGTACTTTTTATTATTACAATCTACCTAATAAAAATTACCATATGAATTATGCATGGGGAGAATGCAAAGCCCAAGTTAAAAATAGATTGTGTATTCAAAGACTTAAATAATCAATAGATTTACTGTTCATTACAGGACACCTATAAGTAAATATACTGGTAGGTGCAGAATTTCAGTCTTGGTGGTATTATATTTTTACTTGCAAAATGAAGGAGCTTGGGTCTACTTTGCTGCAAACTGGTGGTTTGGATAATTGGTTGTTGACACAGTTGGGATTATAAGATTGGATATCTGCCTGCCTGGGACTAGAATTGCTTTTGTAAGGTATACAGGATACGTAAAAGTTCAGATACCTAAAAGATTACCACCAGTGTCAGATTTTGTAGAATCCAAAGAATGGCATTTGAGTTAAGGAAACATGTTTGAATCCTATTCCTTTATTATTTTGTTGCCATGGGCATTCATTTTGACCAAATTAGTTTTACCTAAAACATATTAATTGCATAAAGAAGATGAAATAGCATAAAAATGTGGGGCATATTTTTATCATAACAGTTTAATAGCTTGACATATTCTTTTAAAGCTGCCTGGAGGGGACCAGGTGGCAGAATTTATTATTAGATCTTCTTTAATCTTCTCTCCTTTTCAGAGCTATCTTATTCCCATCTCAGTGCCAGTAGGGGAGCTCTGGAGGGCAGTCATATTTCAATCTCTTCTCCCATGTTCATGATCAGAACACTTGAAAAAGCTGTAATCCTTGTTTGCTATTTGAGTACATGTGATATAGATTTCGCAAGCCCCAAATTTCCCAGGCCTTTTTTTATTAAATATATTGGAATCTTAAAACCATTTTATTAGGTCTAGCTCACCATGGCTATCCATCTATACTGCATTGTGAAATACATTCATTTAAACAGTAGCACAATAGATTCTACAGAGCCATTGCAATTATATATATATATATATGCAGGTGAAGTCATATGATTACATACTTGGGATAGACAAACGGAATTTATTTATTTATTTATTTATTTATTTATTTATTTATTTATTTATTAGACTTATATACCGCTTCATAGGGCTTTCAGCCCTCTCTAAGCGGTTTACAAATTTTTTAGCAAATTGAGTCAGCAACTTGCCCCCACAGTCCGGGTCCTCATTTCACCCACCTTGGAAGGATGGAAGGCTGAGTCGACCTTGAGCCGGTGAGATTTGAACCACTGAACTGCAGATCACAGTCAGCTAAAGTGGCCTGTAGTACTGCACCCTAATCACTGCGCCAGAAATGCTTATAAAGATGGTAGTGGTTCTACCTCCTAATGTTGCCCATGCTAAAAGAATCTGGCAGTTTTTAATAGGAAATCTTCACCACACCCTCATTCTCCTGCAACACTTCCTGCCATCTAAGCTTATCTTTCTCTTTTTTTTTCTTAAGGCAACTGGTGAACCTCTAAACATACTGCTGAGCTGCAGTTCACCCACCATTTATGTTTTCTAGAGCTATGTTTGGGACTCGATTATATTCTTGTAAATAAAGATGGTATTGGAAGCAGGCAAACTCAGAAAACAAGCACCTCTTGCATTTCTGGAAAGAGAAATTATTGAAAGCCTGTCAGACCAGTTCTCTAGATCGACTAATGTCTAGAGAAGTATTAGTTACTTTGAGCCTCTTTCTCCTGTTCTCCCCTCCCTGGATCAAGATATCTTTTCAATAATGGCCCAAGTCCTTCTTTTAATACGTCTGCTTCCTTTTCTGTTTTCCAGGGCCTATTGAATATTTCCTCATAAAAGCTGCCATTTCCTTTATAGTATGCCAGTTTTCCCATTGACTGGTTGGTTTAGAAGAATTACAAATAAATAAATAATGAAGTTAAGTGAGGGAAGGATTCTGACAGGCACCATATTTAGTGCTTGAACATCTACCAGAATCTTTTTTAATAACCACAATTATTTCTGTTTGGAAGGGACCTGTAGGAAAAGATGGTCTATCAGGACATCCAGGCCAGCGTGGTGAGGCAGTAAGTATTAATATAAACTTCTCTCAAGGTTGGTTGTTGCCATGTGGTCTGTGGATAACTGCCTCCTTGTTTCTCTTATTCTCCTTTGCTGATTTCTTGCCTTGGTAATTTGTCTGACTGCTTTCTCTATATTTCTTTAATGGGCTCAGCATTCTATTGTTGACTCTCCAAAATGATTTTCATTTCTCCATGAGAGGAAGTAAAAAATGTAAGTCACACCATTGTCTCTACAAGTTCTAAGGTGATCAGTCGTCAAAATTAAAATATTCAACTAGGTTTCAGGTGTTGAGTATTGCATTTTTACTTGTCTTATCTGATACAACTCTTCAGATACTTTGGGCCAATACTTGAAATTCCCCAATGAATTTGGTTCATGATCCCACTTGATGGAATCCTGAAACTAATTATCCAATATCTGTTTGGGAATTGTTGGGCTCTTAGATGAATGAACCATGAAAGAGATCTCCATTGGACCAAAATATCTTCATCTTAGATAGTAATCTTTCTTTCTCTTTTTTTATAGGGATTTCATGGCAAAACTGGCCCACCGGGGCCAACAGGAGTTGTGGGGCCACAGGTAAAGAGGTTCTTTAGTTTATGTATTTATAATAAAAATATGAATTCATAATTAAAACTGGGCAACCTTGGCTGAGATACTATCCATGTTGCTAAAGTAGCAATAAGACCCATGTGCAAACCTGATGTAGAAAATTAATGATATCTGTTTGAATTTAGTAGATACCATGCATGAAAAATATTCCAGAATTTCTAGCTACTACAGTGGGACATGTAACATTTCTTAATCAGAGATCATATTTGATTTCTGAGTGGGGACCCACTAGTGGCAATTGTATGATTATGTTATTGTACGCTTGTTGTCTTGTTGACATCATTTGTTACAGATGCTGCAAAATTAAAGTTAATTAAGTGCAATGATTATTTCCTATGTATTTAATATTTAATATCCACCCTTCTCTCACATTAAAAACTACTGGGGATATAATATCCATGTGCTTATACTCTTCTTCCCAATTTTGAGAATTAAAATGTTCTGAATGAAAATTTGGGAAGTAGTAAACATAAGGAAGTAAGTATTAGCTAAACATTACTTAGTACTTCATAGCAAACAGAGCTAGCAGTAGTGAAATAGGCTGCTTTGGCAGGTAACTTTTTCTTTCACTGAAGCTGCTTATCTGGTTGGCTTTCTGTCAAGAATACTATAAAAATACATCCTCCTTTGAGATCTTTTATTACAGTAGCTTCAATGATGTTTTCCTTCAACTCTTACGAGCTAGTAAATATATGGATATAATAGCTACATGTTATATATAAAACCATCAGATAGCTTAGCATGCATGTGTCAAGCCTTCAATTCAGTAATGTTGAAGTAGTAATATATATAGTCCATGTATATAGGAAGAAGAAGAGATTATCTTGATTATGCTCTTCTTGGATCAATAAGAAGATGCAATGGAAATATCAGTTGGATTCCTTGAAATGCAAAATGAATTATCTGAAAGATGACCTAGCATAGTACTAATATTTTTACAGTTGTGTTTTATTATAAATTTAACCTGCTCTCAAAAGTATTGCATCTTCTCTACAGGGAAACACGGGAGAAACTGGTCCTATGGGGGAGAGAGGCCACCCAGGCTCCCCTGGTCCTCCTGGAGAGCAAGGCCTGCCCGGTATTGCTGGTAGGGAAGGTGCCAAGGTAAGCACTTACAGATACCATAGTCATAAACAAGGGATGAGAGCAGGGGAAAAGGAATGGATTTTCCTAAATGCTGCCAAGTGTCCCTAAACCAGAATCAACCTTATCTTAAACAGATTGACACATATACATCCCAGAAGAGCTGCATTTCAGTCCTAAGGCAATAACTATTCTGTATTTTTGTCATGTTCAATACAAGGATTAAGAGCTTGCTTATGTAACCTTCATTATTACAAAATCCTTTGCAGTGGGACCATAGCAAGGCCACATGCTGAGCCATACATCTGGGTCCAGTAACTATAGGAAACAATTGGTTTGTCTAAAGCAGTGTTTCTCAACCTTGGCAACTTGAAGATGTCCGGACTTCAACTCCCAGAATTCCCCAGCCAGCATTTGCTGGCTGGGGAATTCTGGGAGTTGAAGTCCGGGACATCTTCAAGTTGCCAAAGTTGAGAAACACTGTCCTAATCACTGCCTGCAATGGAGAGGTGGCTGGGGCCTTAGATTGCATTATTCTTTTTTTTTTAATTGAAAATTTTAAAAAAGATTTTACAAATATTTACATTCGCTGGCTGGGGAATTCTGGGAGTTGAAGTCCGGGACATCTTCAAGTTGCCAAGGTTGAGAAACACTGGTCTAAAGTACGGCAGGACAAATGAAGTCAGCTCACATCAAAATTGTTAGAAGTAACTGCATAGTA
Organism: Thamnophis sirtalis; assembly: GCF_051295495.1. Lineage (NCBI taxonomy): Eukaryota > Metazoa > Chordata > Lepidosauria > Squamata > Natricidae > Thamnophis > Thamnophis sirtalis. Next base: position 163,035,349 of record NW_028261383.1, read on the forward strand.
ATACTAGATCTTTACTTCTAGGGTGATCCTGGACCTGGTGGCATCCCAGGTATTCCAGGGCCTACTGGAATTAAAGGCTTCACAGGAGCCCGTGGTCCTGTTGGAGAGAAAGTAAGTGTTCAAGAAGATGAACAGGAAATAATGTGGAACTTAATAGTTATGATGGGTATAGAATATAATAAAGGCCTATGCTGTACCAGGCTAATTTAATTTAACTGGGTTATTTAGTTGCAATCGTCATGGACCTCTAATTGCAACGTACTTGGAATGCATAACTTAAGGATGCTGTGTTGCTATGTCTTGGTCCTTGGGTAAAAGATTCCATGGATCAATTTCCTTATTGGGAATATCATGCTAGGATAAATGAGCCTTTGGTCTCTTCAATCGCAGTGAAGTTCTCCTGTTCCTGCCTGCATGTTTGTGATCTAAAAGATCCAATAGAAAAGGAGAATGAGGATAAGGAGGGAACATGAAATGATGGTACCTCCATGGAAAGTCATCTTCTTGTGTTTTACTTTCTATCACAGGGACCAATAGGCCTGAAAGGAGCAGAAGGGCCACTTGGTCCAGCAGGCTCCATGGTAAGTATTTTCCCCTAACTTCAAAAGATCAGACTTTTGTTGCATGATGGAGAGAGAGAGTGTGTCTGCAAATAATACTCATTATCAGTGAAGTGAAGACACCCTTACTGCAGCAAGATAGTCTTGGAGTAAAATTCTTGGTAGTGATGTTGCAGCCCGAATTAATTAATAGCGAACATTAATCAAAGGAGAAGTTTGCATTAGAGATAACTTCAGATCAAATAAATGGGGTTCATAGATTTACTACTTCCTGATAGGGTCCTCCTGGGGAGCGAGGTCCCTCTGGAGCAGCTGGAGGCATTGGACTACCAGGAAGAGGGGGTAATCCTGGACCACCTGGACCTGCAGGGGAGAAAGGAGCACCGGTATGTACAAGGCACCGTGTTGCCTAATGATCAATTTTAGAAATAGACATTCAGAGCTCAACTAATATGCAAGATGATCTTACCCTAAAGAGCAGGTGAGCTAGAACAGGGTGTCAAACTCAAGGCCCTGGGGGCTGGATCCGGCCCATGGGGTGCTTAGATCTGACCCACACGACCATCCTGGAAACAGCTCATTTTCACTGGCAGAGGTCTCGGGCCACCACAGGCACCCCTGACATGAGTGACGTATAGCTGGCCACCCCCACCCCACCTCCCGAGGTCAAACACAACACTGATGTGGGCCTCAATGAAATTGAGTTTGACACCTAGAAGCGTCAAAAAAGGAAAGTGATCTAATGAATGCTTATTATAGTCTTTCCCAACTTCCAGATATGTTAGCCTAAAATTTCTTCTCTGTGATGGGAAAGGATCCCAGTTTGTTGAAGAACATCAGATTGGGAATCTTGGCTTAGAAAGAATTTTAAGATGAAACCATAAGATCCAGGAGTGGAGAAATAATAAATCCTTAAGGTCTCATTCTTTTACTTCCAATGCATAGAGATTCTTTGCTCAGATCCATAGGTGGCATCACTTGCTCCATCCTAGGTCTGGTTCTATCCATGATAAGATAGTATAAATTCAGCCTAGGAAGAGCTTTGGACCTTGTACATAAAACCATGCCTTCCTCTCATTTCATCCCTTTATATTTTAATCTTTTTGATGGGGAACAAGACTTTGCATTACTAAATGCAATATGCAGAGTTTTGCACTTAGCCAAGTTTTAATTAAAATCTAAAAGAGTGTCACTATCGGATTAAAATACTAATAGGAAAAAGAAAAGTGTTGTAGATAAAAATGGATTCAGGAAAGCCAAATACCAAGAATGAATAATAGTACTAAAAGGTTTTCCAGATGCCCACTCATATTATTAAGAAGTAGTACCGTTACATTAATACTTGCCTTATAAATTGCCAATTGCAGCACTTTAAGAAGCAGCCTGTCCATCAGAACAGGATGACAGATGAAACAGTGGTACTTATACAAGATTTTGTCTGTAATTTCCTGGTATAAATAATGTCACAGTCAAATCTCAAGATTTGTTAGACTCAAATGTGCTCATTAGGTCACAGGCTGATTTGTAAAAATGACTACAAGTAAAATTGAAAGGAAGAAAACTTGCCATTAGTGGCCTGTGCTGATTATTTATCTTTTATTCCTAACATAAATTGGGACTATTAATTGACTGGTTGCCAGCAATCTAATTTTTATGTAGCTTTGTGGCCACTTTGAGACTTTTGTATCAGCATCCCCAGTGTGACATAACTCAGATGTAAATTTGTATGTCTATACTTTGTATATAACTTGTGGATTGCAAAGGATTTTTGAGTGCCAGTATCTAGTTAGTTTGAGAATTTAGAATTGAGAAGTCTGAAGAAAGTTTATTCCCAAAGTGTGCTTAATTAAGGTATCCATTAAACCACAGCATCCACTTTTCTATGCATAGTGAATATTTTTTTCCATAGCAGACATCTTTATTTGACCCCCATTCTTATGTTTTCTTTTTCCCAGGGTGATCGAGGACCTATGGGTCCATCTGGTCGTGATGGAATCCTAGGTCCAGTGGGGCTTCCAGGGCCAGCTGGGCCTCCAGGACTTGCTGGAGAAGATGGTTACAAAGTAAGGGATCTGCATTTTGGAGGAAATAGAGAGTGCACTGGATCCATTTGATTATATAGACCCATTTTTGTTTCCTTGGCAACACATGGCTTGGCAACAACTTTATTGAGATTTTCCCAGCAATTATTCCTATAGCTGGTTTCCTTAGCCAAGACTTTAGTTGGTGGGAGAAATGTTCCTGATAATAATTGCTGTAATGATGTTTTCTCTATTTTTCCCTCTGTCTCTTAATGTATGTGTGTGTAGGGAGAAATGGGTGGCCCGGGACAGAAGGGAAGCAAGGGTGACAAAGGAGATGCGGTGAGTTTGAAGTTTACTCAAAGGCTTCGGTGAAACTTATAACAATTGCCCTTTAAAACTACTCCCACATTTGCTTGCCATTTTTTTAAGGTTGGCCTACCAATATTTCTTTAAAAGATTGGAAGACCAGGAATTCAGCACCAGGAACACAGAACTAAGAGTCACTGTTTCATTTTCTCTTTCAACAGGGTCCCCCAGGACCAACCGGGATCCAGGGTCCTATTGGGCATCCAGGATCTGCTGTGAGTCTTGCTTCACCCCAACACTTTTGGCTGAAATAATATGAATCTAAGAAGTTTAGTGGACGAAAAAAAAGCCTTCCTCTTTCTGTATTTTCAGTAAATCCAAAATGCCCTAATATTTTCCGTCCCCTGAAATGTTTGTCTTTCTTTTGAGTAAATATATACATCATTTCCCTTCAAACTGTTTGTCTCCTCTATGTACAGCTCAGCTCCTTTCCCTTATCCCTATTTTCTTTAACTATTAAGAAGTTCCTTCCCACGATAATGTTTAAGATCCTCCTGCTTGGTTAAAATGCTTTCCGTTGTGTCACATTCATCCCAGATTTTTGGCTCGCTTAAAGCAAGGGAAGAATCATTGATCTCTAACATTATATTTTGCTATTAGGGAGTTGATGGCGAGCCTGGACGCCGAGGGCAGCAGGGCATGTTTGGCCAAAAAGGAGATGAAGGAGTCCGTGGTTTGCCAGGTGTCAGTGGCCCACCTGGTTTACAGGTGGGTATGAGACAGTGGTGGGTTTCAAAAATTGTTTGAACCTACTCTGTGGGTGTGGCCTCCTTTGTGGGAGTGGCTTGCCGCCCATGTGACCGAATGGGAGTGGCTTGCTGCCCATGTGACCGGATATGAAGATGCCGACGACACTTGTCAGAACCACTTTAAATTACCTCACACACAGCACTGGCATGCATAAGAATATGATGTAAACTTGTTTTTTTAAAAGGCATCTTTGATTTGCGTTAAAACAACTTCAACACACGCAATGTTCTGATTGCACCACAAACGCAGTAGTCATCCTTACCTTTCACAGAGGCACTGAGTTTTATAAATAGGAGCATGATAGTATAGAATAACCATATCCAAGGACCAGTGGTGGGTTTCCAAAAATTTTGGAAGCTCTTCTGTAGGTGTGGCCTGCTTTCCAGGTCCACTGGTGGAACCTCTTCTAACCGGTTCGGTAGATTTGACCAACCGGTTCTACCGAATAGGTGCGAACTGGTAGGAACCCACCTCTGGTATGAGACCAACAAACAATCTTTAGAAGGCTACATTAATTTGAATGAAGGCAGCACAAAAAAACCCCACAGATTTCTATTCATTTTATTTCTCTACCCAGTTAAATCCTCTCCTTCCTTTGGGAATTCCCAAAGGGAACAGCCCATTCAAGGATCACCCATTTTATCCTCAGAACACTAGCATTGTGAAGTAAGCTTGGCTAAGAGATCGTGGCTGTTAACTCACCCAATGAACTGTTTAAGCAAATCTGCTAAAAACATAATAGCTACATTTACACAAGACATTAAATGTCTTGAATGATTTATAACTTGGGTAGCTTTGGTTTTTTTGGTTTAGTGTTATGCAATCACAGTTATCTTTAGCTGGTTCATTGTACAAATGTGCTATTGAATTAAAAGCCAAACATCCAAACCCATGAAGTTCAAATATTTTAAAAAATAAACCTTTGGTTTATGATTCTAGCGCAAACCAATCTTTGGCTAAATTTTGATATGCTGAAATTTGATATATTGGGAATATCTTGTTTCTCCAAATATTAATTTAAAAAGGAATGTCATTTATCATAGTTTGTTGAAGTCTTATGTTACCGTAAAAATGAAAACATTTCATTCGATTATTCAAGATTTTGGTGCAGTTACACAATCATGTCACTTTCATTACTATGCCTAGATCGATCTCCCTATTAAATCCAAAGTTCAGTCACAAATATTTTTTCTAAAAAGAGAGAGAGAAAACACGCTACCTAAATTTCACATATACTCCTTTAAATCTGAGCATTGTGCAGAATCAGAAAATGAATGGAATGCCTTCTACTGCTCAACTGTAGACTGCTATATATGTGTGTGTTTCCCTCACAGGGAATGCCAGGGATCACAGGTGAAAAGGGCGAAAGTGGTGAAACTGGGCTAATGGTAAGAGTCATTCATTTACCTTCTGGCTTTGACCCTGGGTTTGATTTTATTATTAGGATCACTTATGAATCATTTCCTTTCTGTTTTCTCTAGGGTCCACCTGGAGCTCCAGGGGCCCGAGGCCCACAAGGTTCCAGTGGTGGAGATGTGAGCAACATATTTTTCTCATGTAGGGCAAAGTGATTTCAGACATTTGAGTATCCTGGGTAACTCAACACTATATTCCCATCTTCCTCCTAGGGAAGACGGAGACATCAATTTGTATATAAATATTAGACTGACAGATTTGGATAATCCTTGAAGATGAGTTGCATGGAGTTGCAACACGTTATATGAATGACTAGTGCAAGTGTAGTTGGACTATTGAGAAGACATACTATGAAGTATTGCTGGTTGAATATGAAAATATGGCAGATGAGAAAATTCCAAATATCTGTATAACTCCCATTTACCACACTATATTCCAGATATGTTCCAAGTGATAGATCAGCACATTTATTCATAGTGCTGAGCTCACATGTTCATTTTATATAAAAGCTGTTGTGTAATATATACAGTACATTGCACATTGAGCAATCTTCTAAATGGAAATGATCTGCATCCATTGACTTTGTAACAACAGTTTCAAAACAATTACAGTTACGGTGACCACATATTATTTTTTTTCATTTATTGATTGGGTTTTATGTCATTACTCATTGTAATAGTTTTAGATGCAATATAATCAGAACCATAAAGCATGGATGCTCCCGGGGATCCTTGCAGATCGAAAGACAGAATAGAAAATTAAGAAGTAAATTAAACAGGCTAATGGCTATTGAAATAAACCTAGCATATAGATTAAACTGATATAGAGAGAAAAAATTAATACAGTCATAAAACAAATTCAGCCTTCCCTTTATCAATAGAAGCTCAAAAACAGGTCCATGGAAATAGAACAACTGCTAAGCATAGCTTCATGGGTCTCCATGATGTGCTAATTTGATGGATGAATGGTCCCACCAGGAAAGCATCCCCAAGATACTTCAATGGTTGTAGCTATTGAGCGGATAGATAGATGCCTAGGTAATGCAGCATGTCAAGTAATCATATGAGGACCCTTGAAAATCAATTTAAGTAAGTGCTTGGGCTCAGCAGCATCCATTAATTTGTAGGGCCTTCTGATATGCATGAAGCTCCCTGCATGCGAAAAGAGAAACATAGTTTGGTGTCAGGAAATGCTCAGGGTATTAAATCGCACCATCCAAAGATGATAAATGTCAGTGAGTTATTCAGTCTGAAGCTGTGGCATAAGGCAAAAGGGGATGAGTTAAAAACAACAAGGCTTCAGATAATAAACACATGTATTATTAGTTGGAGGGAATGCTCTGAACTGATTAATAGCAATAGCAATAGCAGTTAGACTTATATACCGCTTCATAGGGCTTTCAGCCCTCTCTAAGCGGTTTACAGAGTCAGCATATTGCCCCCAACAACAATCCGGGTCCTCATTTTACCCACCTCGGAAGGATGGAAGGCTGAGTCAACCTTGAGCCGGTGAGATTAGAACTGCTGAACTGCAGATAACAGTCAGCTGAAGTGGCCTGCAGTACTGCACCCTAACCACTGTGCCACCTCGGCTCTAAGTAATCGGTTTAGCAGTTAACACTTGGGACTGAGTGATTTCTCTCAACTAGTTGTGTATCTTTTTATTTCAGGGCCCACAAGGTCAGCGTGGTGGGGTAGGCCAGCCTGGTGCCGTAGGTGAAAAGGTGAGGCCTGAGAGGATATTTCAGGTGAAGGGGTTAACCCTGTGATATACAGATGACTTCATCAAACACGGCCTAAGGGATGTGAAGTATTTGATGTCAGCATTGGGGGAACTTGGGATTTTTCCTGAGGGGAGGCAGGTGCAGTGCTGAAAGGGGGAATCTATGAAGCTAGAGTGTGTTCCTAATTCTTCTATCCCATTTCTATATTCATTTGTGATCTCTTTTCACCCCTGCCTACCAAAATATGCATGAAAATTCATATTCCTTTCTCGTGACCGATGCATGTGGGTAAGCATTTTAATCCGGTGCATTTTGTAATACAACTTCCATTCTATCCACATTCTGGGATGCATTTTTGTTTCAGCATATTATCTTTTATTTGGAAATGGCATAGCAATATTTGAAAAAGAGTGTACCATGAAGGAGATTTGTGCTAGCTTGGAAAATGCAAATGAGATAAGTTTGCATAAAAATACAAAGCCAATGAATTAATGGCCTGTCACTATGTGATGGTATTGGAACCAACACCATGGGCCTCAGCATTTTCCTCAGTACATCCACATCTCTGCAAGGGAACAGAAGGTTGTAATCTCCCTGTAAAATTTGCATACTCTTTTCTCTTGCAGCCTAGAATTTAGCTAGCAGCGGATACATGGTGCTTTGAGTTATTCAAGAGGAAACAAATTGCGTGTGGTAACAAATAGGAAGGGAAGAGAGTATGATGAAAGCTGGAAATATCAAGAAATTAGTGTATGTTCATTGTGCTCTGTCTATCAACAGGTAGAGGAAGAATTATAAAGAACATTTTAGCTTGCAGAACATGTCCATAGATAGGAGGATAACAAAATTCTGCATAATATACATTTGCTTTAGATAAGCATCTAAAGGAAAGATAAAGGAAATCTGGGCCCAATGACTTCTAGGCCCTTCTGGAGTTCCTGGATATATCAGAACCTGAATCTTGTCTCAGGGGACAGTTTCTAACCAGAAAAGTTTTCTCTTGATTATACAATTTCATCCTCATTCTGTGATTTGGAGAATGTTGAGAATATATTACAATGTATGGCTAATAAAAAAATATTCACTCTAAAGCAAATTGACAAGGATGCCTGTCACCATCCTATTTGAACTACACAGATTCTTCTGTCTACCTTACCTTTATTTTTTATTTTATTTTCTCTTTCCTTCCCTCCCTCCCTCTCTTTCTCCTCTGTATAAAGGTTTGTAGACAGATGATATACTTCCATACAAAGCTCTGGGCTGATTTCAACTGGTATTTTTGTTCTAAAAGTGCTTGTGAGAACCAATAGTGTTATTGGAAATAAAGATCATGCTGGTTATTTTTTCAAATATTTTTTTTAAAAGAAAAATGACAGGCATCATGGCACAGACCAATGAAGTAGTTCATGGGTACATTGAGGAAGTCTAGTTTTTAAAAATAGATGGGTAGATGTTAGTATGTGTCAATGTGCATATCTGAAAACTGGTCTCAAATAAGAACTGGAAATGCAACATTGGCTAGAGATTGGTTCAGGATTCCCTCTTTATTTTTTTCTCTACCTTCTAGGGTGAACCAGGGGAAGCAGGGGATCCTGGACCACCAGGGCAGCCAGGCCAACAAGTAAGTTTCCAAGTTTTGAGAAGACTTCAACTGTGGTACTCCTTTCCCATTCTTAGTAGGGCGTGCTACTTAGAACTCAATGTCTCTCTATATCAGTGTTTCTCAACCTTGGCAACTTGAAGATGTCTGGACTTCAACTCCCAGAATTCCCCAGCCAGCATTTGCTGGCTGGGGAATTCTGGGAGTTGAAGTCCGGACATCTTCAAGTTGCCAGGGTTGAGAAACACTGCTCTATATTACATCACTCTCTGAAGTATAGGATCACTTGATTAATTGATCCTTCCCTCTCTTTGATTAAGTGAGCAGCTTAATGCTAAGGATGATTTAATGAACAATGGCGGGGAACTCTGGGTTATATATCTCTCTATGCATTCACAGGGAGTGAAAGGTGATGTTGGTGAAAAAGGAGATTCTGGCCAGTCTGGAGCAGCAGGGCCACCTGGGAAAAAAGGTCCCCCAGGAGAAGATGGATCCAAAGGGAACATGGTGAGTTAATGATTCCTGAACGTCAAAGTGGAAACAGCTATTTGGTCCTACCTCTCTAATGGAAAATATGTCATCTACATATGATATAAAATGATTCTATGGCCTTATTGACTATCCACTTCTATAGCAACTTCCATTGAAAGATTTCACGGCTGCTTTGAATGGATAGCTGAGTGAGCACTCTCATTTTGCAGTTGTCAGCCTCTGCTTTGCTGCTGCTTCGGCTGCCATGAAATGGGGAGGGAGGGCATGGTATTTGGGAGGGGTTTACTAATTGTGCTGGAGGAAGATTCTGGAGCTCAGCTGCCTGACGGACTACGCATGCGTAGGAGGTTCCCGCCAAGACTAACGGCACCGACATTCCATCTTCGTGATGCCTTTTGAAGTTATCTCATACCTGACACTTGGGAGAATTATGATTGGACTGTAACTGTGATGCCAAGGGGAGGGGAATGGGCTATTCTATATATCAATCGCTTTCGCGCCTAAATAATCAGTCTTCGCTTCACTATGCCTTTAATCATTTATAATTAGTAAAAGTACACTTGATTTCTATCTATGGAGTCTCGTGGTCTTCTTTCCTAATTACCCAATGAAGAGGTGCTGACAGCAGTGAAGTAAAGTTAACTGCAGCTTTTCAAGATGCAGTTAGTATCAATTGATATCAATCGATTAATATCAATTGATTAATATAAATTAATTGATAAAACTGGAATGAAGCACATGGCTGTCAGTTGCAATCCTCTAACATAGTTGGCATAATTCAAGAGGGTGTTCTCTCAATTCAGTTCTTAAATTCAGGAGATCTAGAAATCTGGAAACAAGACCAACTGATGTAATCTGCGATTGATACTATTTTCACTTAGGCTTGTGAGGGAGTGGTTCCCTTTCACCTTTGGAGAAACTGGTACTTTCCGATCTTTATGCCTTATTGCATTTCTCCATCGCAGGGCCCGATAGGATTCCCTGGTGACCCGGGTCCAACTGGAGATCCTGGTCCTCCTGTAAGTATCAACTTTCAACTGAGTCACAACATTGTCACATTTCATTTCCTGCTTTGCAAAAGAATTTAGTGGGGTAAGAAGTAGGGGGGGAAAGTTTGAAAGCTACAAACTCTGTTGTTGTTTATAGGGAAAAGAGGAATCTCATACTGGGATCCTACTCTGATCTTGTCTTTCATAACTTTAATTACATGAAAGTTGCACTACTGTTTGCTCGTTTTCTTGAGAGAGTTAGGTTAGGGACTGCCCCAACTCTACCCTGAATTAAGAGATTAATAAAAAGAAAGTTCACTTTTTAGGCACTCAGTTCCCCATCTAGGAACTGCTCGCTTAACTTTCCAATACCTAGGAGCTGCTGTTTTAGATTTATAATCAATCATAGCTTTAGCTGGATGCAAGGAGAGACAAGACCTTGGCTCCTTTTTATGTTGGGGTGAATAATCACAATAGAAGAGGGATGCAGAGGGATCCTGTGGCCTTCTGGGTGTCACTAAACTAATGCTAACAGCAACTGAAAACGTCAGATCCAGTGATTAATTTTTTCTGGAAATTATAATTCAGCAAAATCTGCAGAGGTTTCTTGATGTGAATAATAAAGAGGTTTTAATTATATTCCTGATATATACGAATAAGGGCTTTGGAGCTAGAGATTCACCTGGACTGGGTATGAAATTAATGAATACTTTAGGAAAAAGATCTATGGGTGGAACTGCCTAAATATCCTGATGAGGTTTGAGCATATTCAGTGATTATAGAAGCTGGTTTCAAGTTGGAATTGGGAAAGCACGACACGGTGCATAGAAGGAAGAAGGTATGACAAATTAAGTGACAAAACTCTGAATCGTAGCCCTCCATGTTAGAACATTTTGTTGCAGGCCTCATTTATATTCTCTGTACTCAGAATCTGATTTGCTCTCCTTCTGTCCACTTCTGTGCAGGGCCTAGATGGAATTTCTGGTGAGAAGGGTGACGTGGGTGATCCAGGACTTCCAGTAAGTATAGAAAACATTCTTGGTGGAGAAATTATACCTTTGATGGCGAATCTATGGCACGTGGAGTCATTTGTCAGGACACGCCAGGCTTGCCCTGTCAGTTGGCCAGCGCGCATGCGGGCGCTGGTCAACTGACTTCGGCCTTCTTTTGAGGCAATTTTTCACCTTCTGGAGGCTTTAGGACAGTGGTGGGTTTCAAAAATTGTTCAAACCTACTCTGTGGGTGTGGCCTCCTTTGTGGGAGTGGCTTGCTGCCCATGTGACCGGATATGAAGATGCCGATGACACTTGTCATAACCACCTTAAATTACCTCACACACAGCACTGGCAGGCATAAGAATATGATGTAAACTTTTTTTTTTAAAGGCATCTTTGGTTTGCATTAAAACAACTTCAACACACGCAATGTTCTGATTGCACCACAAACGCATTAGTCATCCTTACCTTTCACAGAGGCACTGAGTTTTATAAATGTGAGCATGATAGTATAGAATAATCATATCCAAGGACCAGTGGTGGGTTTCAAAAAAATTTGGAACCTCTTCTGTAGGTGTGGCCTGCTTTTCGGGTCCACTGGTGGAACCTCTTCTAACCGGTTCAGTAGATTTGACGAACCGGTTCTACCGAATAGGTTTGAACTGGTAGGAACCCACTTCTGCTTTAGGAGCTTCCCTGAAGCCTCTGTAGCACGAAAAACTGGCCCCATGGGCAAACCAGAAGTTCAGGAACGGACTTCCAGTTTGCTCGTAGGCCTGGTTTTAGCCCTCTGGAGCATTCAGGAACCCTCAGGAGGCTTCCCTAAAGGCTCTGGAGGGCAAAAAATGACCCTTTGAGCAAACTGGAAGTGACTTCCGGGTTGCTCCTAGGGCCGATTTTAGCCCTCCGGAGCATTCAGGAGCCCTCAGGAGGCTTCCCTGAAGGCTCCGCAGTGCAAAAAATAACACTGAGCAAACCAGAAGTGACCAGGTTGCTCCTAGGGCCGGGGGGGGAGCGCTGGTCCTGTGCGCATGCGCAAAGCATTATGGGTGTGGCACACCCGCACACAACCCCCCTGCACTCCCCCCCGCTTTTGGCACACGAGCCAAAAAAGGTTCGCCATCACTGAACTATACCTTCTATTCTGTAACAATATTCTTGTTCACTTTTGCCAAAAAAAAGAAAGTCCATATCGTACCTTGATAGCAACAATATATATTGAGGCTTTATTCATTCATTCATTCATTCATTCATTCATTCATTATTTATTTATTTATTTATTTATTTATTTATTTATTTATTTATTTATTTATTTATTTATTTATCTATCCATCCATCCATCCATCCATCCATCCATCCATCCATCCATCCATCCCAAAGGTGCTTTTTCAAGTGGCAACTGGACTTTCTGGCTTTTCTTTGAAGGCGTTTCACTTCTCATCCTAGAACCTTCTTCAAAGCTTCTTGGATGAGAAGTGAAACATCTTCAAAGAAAAAAACGGAAAGTTCATTTACCTCTTGAAAAAACATGTTTGGAACAACCATGGCCTAGATGACTGAGAATATCTGTAGATGTGTATTTATTTACTTTTCATATTTTTCAATTGCCCATCTTCCTTGGATCCTTCCTCTGATCGTTCAGTTTGGAGGCTAAAGACACAGCATCGCCTTCTCCAATTCAAAGATACACTTGTTCAGCAGGCTGAGGCAAAGAGGCAGTCCCGGAACCAACGGAATCTGGGGGCTGGGCGGGGGACGGAATGTATCTGCCCTCAGTGTGTAATGGATTGCCACCCCTCAAATTGGCCTTTTTAGCCACACCAGATGCTGCTTTAGGACCTCTTTCCAGAGCATGATACCATAGTCTCTTGAGATTGAAGGATGCCAATGATCTTCCTTGAAGAAGGGCTCTGGGCAATGTATAGTAAAATGTTAAAATATAAAAACAGTATAATAGTTAAAAACTTAAAAGGCAAGGATGACTAAACACTTAAAATTAATTAGAAGATGAAGATAGGCTTTCAGGGCACTAGCCAGCCCCATTTCAATGTGCACCTCTGAGCTCCCCATGTTAAGCCACAGAGCAATGATTTAATTCCTTTAAAAGAAGGCCAGGGGAGTGAAGGGCTGCCTAATCTCCAGAATGGGGAGAATATGCAACCAGGTTGGGGGTGGGGGAATGGCAGAGAAGGCTCTCTTCCTAGTTTCCATCAGTCAGAGTTTCTTAACTGAAGGGGTTGACAACATACCTTCCCTGCCTTTTTGAGTGGGGAAGAATCTTTGTAATGGGATGAAGATAGTTCTTAAGGTAACCTGGCCTTATGCCATGTAATGATTTATAAATCACAACCAACACCTTAAATTAGATCTGGAAGCAAACTGGAACCCAATGTATTTTGCGAAGCAAAGGTGTTACATGTGCCTGTCTTTGGCCATCCAAAATTACTCATGTGGCTGCATTCTGCAGCAGCTGAAATTTCTGGATACTTTTCAAGGATAGCCATATGTAGAGTGCATTGCAATAGCCCAAACAGGACATGATTGGGGCATGACTGAGCAAGATATGTAGGCTTTGTATGATTGTTAAGCCAAAAAAATAATAATAGAAAAATACAAAGCAATTTTGAAAGAAATGAAAATGTGATTTGAAGTGTGTGAAAAGAACTAAACAAGGAGTCTCCAGCAGAGTAAGTAGAATTAAGACTAAAACTAATGGGATTGTTTGGAATGAAAATGAAATAAGGGAAAATGTGAAACAGGATGTTAAGGATTTGTAAGGGAATGAAAGTAATAAGTCAAAAAAATGTTTTGAATGTTACTATGAAAAATGTTAAAATATTGATGTGATTTACTTATGGTGAAGCTGCCTGTGAAGATTTTCAAGCCAAGATGGTTGTATTTGACAGATAAAATGGAGCAAAACATTGCACGTTTTTCATAAATCATGGAAAAACGGTGAAGGGAGATGAATTTGTGTGTCTTGCAGGTGAAATATTCATTAAAAATGGCAAAATGGATGGAGAAGTGTTCAGATATTAAGAAAAGTAATGGATAGTAATGTAATCTGTTGCGAAGAATATTTCTTTATCAAAAGAAGTGGAAATGTTTTTAAGACTGCTTCTATATCCACTTCGATCTATGGAAAAAAAGAGTTGGGAATGTCAGAAGAAACACAAAACTAAGTAGAATGCTGAAGGGGAAGAAGGGAAAAAGATGGGGTTAAGAACAAATGACTGCTCAATGAATGTGATTTGAATACAAAAGTGGGTGATTGATACGAGAGAAGCGCACTGAGTCAGTTTGATCATACAGAGAAAATCAGTGAGGATTGAACTGCAAAATGGATATATGCTGTTGAATGGAGTTGACAAGACCTTTAAAAATAAGAGAGATGAGGTCTAAACAACAAACATATGTAGTGATTGGGGACATGGTTGAAACAAGAACAGAAGAGTGTATAAAAGTATGATGTGAATTAAATTTAGCTTTATTTCCCTTTGTTTTGTTCTTATTTTTACATCCTTGGGTTTCTTTTCCATTCTATTTCTTATATATTTTCTGTGCTTCACATATTGCTGATCATCTTGAAAATGAATAGTGGGTTAGGTTCATATATATAAAAGTCAATTTTCTCCACTGCATGCATTATTTTATACATCCTGACCGTATTTTCCCTATTATCCTTCTTTGCCAAACTAAATAATCTCAAATTATAATATTTTCACATGTGAAAAGTAGTCACCCGGTCTCTCTCACACACATTTTGATTGCTTTCTTCTGTACTTTTTCCATCTCTATTACCATTTTTCAAAATTGGTGACCAGAATGATGCATTATTCTAGATTTGGATGTAATACATGAAGATTGTATTGTGAATATTGCCAGTTTTATTTTCCATTCCTTTTCAAAGGTTGCCTGGTATGGATTTGCTTTTTTCACAGATGGTATTCATTGGTGGAATCTTCACCAATTATTAACTTTTTTTCCTGCTTAGTTACAGACAGTTCAGATCCCCTCCTTATATATGGGATCTACATGCTCACTATATATGCAAATGGAGTTGACTATTTTGTTTCCTCCCCTGAATTTAAAATTTTTAAAAAAATTAAAGTGGGATTTGGGAGCCAGGGAGATGTCTAAATTTAATAAAATAAATTAATGAAGCCTTAGAATTAAAGTTCTCTAAAAGAGACAACAAATACATTTTCAACATTATGTTAACTGAAATTTCCAGAATTTAGAGGCAAACCAGGGGAAACTATGATAAATCAATATCACCATGATAAATCATTATCATGTATTTTATTGCTATTATTGTGATGAATAATATGAGAACCCTAAAATGAAAACAGTTGAAACCCATCAAAATGTTAAAAGCATTTTGATGTCAGAATGTTGCATAATATACAGTTGTCTCTTAAAATATTAATATTAATGTATACTTAAAAGTCACATCCACTGATCCAAATAATGATTGTCACAAGTAGATACACTGCATTCACGTGTAGTGGCATATTTATACATAGCAGGAAACTTAAATCAATCCAATCAAGGATAATTACATTTCATTGTACTCAGGGACATTTTGTGTGTGTTTGTGTATGTGTGATTGATCTACATCAGACCATGTTATGGGATCAGGAAAACTTCTCTGCACTACAACATGTGCCTTCCCAAATGATGTCCATAGACATAATACTTTTTGTTTTATTTTTCTCATTTTGTTTAGGGTCCACCTGGAGCTTTTGGGGAAGTAGGTCCTCCTGGGCCACCAGGGAAGAGGGTAAGTTGGGACTTACATAGGCAAACCTCCAAGGAACAACTGTTCTTTCTGTAGCAATGCCAACGGCAGTATGGTCTGCTTCCCAGTATCAGATACAAATCTCCAATAAACAGCACAATAAACAGCACAAAGTGGCCAAAAAGTGATGCAGCTATGGATCATGGATGTTCACCCCAGACTAAACAAATACTGGCACTCCTTAAATAACTTCAAGAACAACTGGGTCGTATTATGAGCCCAGAACACACAAAAATGCTGACAACCACCATCAAGACAACATCTCTTAAGGCAAGCTGAAAAAAAGGGAAACAAAACTCAAAAACAAACTGATCAAGCTAATCCCCAGGAATCAAAGAACCTAAATGAGTAATCAACTTGTTCAGTCCTCCACAATCCATTGCAGAACAATGCCCTTCAAAGCTCTGTCTATCATCATTCATTCTTTCTTTCTATCATCCATCTATCTATCTATCTATCTATCTATCTATCTATCTATCTATCTATCTGATTTATTTATTTATTTATTCTGCATCTCCCCTCCAAGGTCACTCTAGATGTCTTATTGGTTATAAAACAAGTGAAACACAGTTAAAAGATTAAAACAACACAAAGTTAAACTATTATTAAGAAATAGCAATAGCAGTTAGACTTATATACCGCTTCATAGGGCTTTCAGCCCACTCTAAGCGGTTTACAGAGTCAGCATATCGCCCCCACTGTCTGGGTCCTCATTTCACCTACCTCAGAAGGATGGAAGGCTGAGTTAACCTTGAGCCGGTGAGATTAGAACCGCTGAACTGCAGATAACAGTGGCCTTCAGTAGTGCACCCTAACCACTGCGCCACCTCGGCTCTTACTAAACTAAACTAAGAGTGTTAAAAGTCAGACAGGACAGGGACAAGGTCTTTTTATCCCATCAGCCACTTCTAGCAGTGAGCGCCCCCCTCAGGGCCCCAGGCAGCTGGCAAAACCAGAGGAGGCAGTTCTCACCTGCAGTGAAAGGTATAGACATTGCATAAACAATGCTAAACAATTAGAATTCTTTCAACCTTAGAAACAGGATTTAAAGGGACAGGTCCTGTCACAGAGACTCAAGAAAACATAAAACAGCCAATAAAACCCACGGATCAAAGTACAGAATCAGAGACAATTCAAAGCAGAGGACTGAGCAGCTCCCAAAAATCTAAAGAAGAACCAAACCATCACCATCAGCAGACAAATATTGAACTACAGTTATCATGGACCGCACACAATATACATAAAAACCCAAAGACGTGGAAGACAAACAAATCTACATTGCAGAAAGCCTGAACTCAATAGAGAAACTAGATGACCTGGTCAAGAAAACCCTTAATGGCCTAACAAAAAAAAAGAATTCACAAAAGAAGAACAGTGATGGATGAAAAACAGTAGACCCATCCCACCATGCTTCTATAGATGTCCCAAAATACATAAGTCTGACACTTCTTTTAATCCAGTTGTATCTTTATCAGGGACCCCAACATGCAACATAGCTAAAGAACAAAAATGCTCAGACATCTCACAGAGGGGAGTGAATATTCTATCAACTTCCCACTACAGTACCTCCCAAAAAAAAATCAAAAGGCCTAAAAAATAGAAGAAAATGAAAATATGGTTTCATTTGATGCCACAGCACTCTTTGTATCCATAAATCTGAAGGTAGTGAAAAAAATCGATGTATTACACAACACACTCAGCCTAACCAAATACGCTAAGATTGAAATACTCATATTCGTGCACCTCATCAATCTCTACTTCACTATCTACTTTCAATTTGATGACAAATATATCAAAATAACAGAGGAACACCTATGGAATCACCCCTTTCATGATTCAAAGCAAAAGATTGCAAAGCACAACCCACAGTAACCAGACACAAGGAAATGCTATGTTTATATATTACTTGAAAGTCTTATTAACATCTTTCTTGATGGGCTATAAAGCAGCTAAAAGAAAATTGGGCATAGATTAAAGATGTGATATTTCTGGCACAAGAGCCCTCTTAGCCAAACGATGGTAATTTGATTTGTGTTTTTTTTAAAAAAAAAAATGAGGGAAACTTCCTTTCAAAAAAGCCTGCATCTGGATAATTATGCAATAAAGGAAAACTTCAAGGTAATTTGCAAAAATAAAACAAAATGAAGTTCTTGGGGAATTTATATTGAAAACCCACTTTATGAGAAGCTATATACAAAGGCTCCTTATATTAAAAAAAGTCATGAAAGAAAACATTTGTGCAATGTTTTTAAAGGATTTTTTAAAATCTGCCAGAATAAAATGATGTATGTATATATAGCCCAATGGATACAGCCAATAAAACACAATGGATGCTTCCATGAAAATTCTGTTTGATCAACTTACCTTCCAGCCCAACTCTCTTCCATAAGTAGAAAATATTTCTTGTAAACAAGCTGAACCAATATTAAAATGCATCTAAGGTCCCTTAGAGGAAATCATGCATTTGCAATTTCACACCAGAAACTCACCTGGAAATAAATGTTATCTTCTCTGCTTTAACAAAAATTCCAGAATGAGGGACATGCTCTCCACTTTAACTTCTTCTGATACTGGTCCTTCTGATAAAAGGACACATTGGCTCTATGCAAGCTGGTTTTATAATTTTAGGTTAGCTTCATTTAGATTCCAGAATATGCCATATAATTTGTAATTACATATATGCCATGTTAGATGAAATTGAAAATATGTAACTTTACTTTCCTGGTCCAAATATAAAATAAAGATTGTATTTCTGAGCTGTTTTAAATGAAAAAAATCCTTTTAAAAAAGGCATAATGATGTCCCACTTACAAAGGGGGTTGAGGTTGACTTGAATTCTTTTATTGGCTTTGCTTAAAATTAAGCAAATGTATATGAATTCTCAACTTACCTTTAATTGTCTGAATACTATTCATAAGACTCCATGTGTACTTTTTAGAGATATTTTATTATTTTTATTATTTGTGTATATATTTCCACTCCATGGGGATGACTCCTCTCTAATATACTGCCCATTTTATTATGTGTGATGTGCCTGATTTTTTTTCCAAACTGATAGCATGTTGTTTAATTTTTGTATAAGCTTATGGTTAGGATAGAATTTTACATGTTTATTTAATAAAATTGAGAGTATGAATCACTACTGTCCTACCAGAGGAGCGGGTTCTAAAAGGTACGGCAAATTTCTGGAACCTCTTCTACCGTACCGGTTAGAACCAGGAGCAGCTCACCCCTGGTATGAATAGAACTAAGTGTTCTGTAGAAGAAAGGCAGAAATGTTAAACCACAAGATCTTAATCCAAGTGATTTATGCAGTGACTTCATTTTTTTCCCCAGGGACCTTTTGGGCCAGCTGGACGTGAAGGTCGACAGGGTGAGAAAGGGATCAAGGTGATAGAAACCAAGCTAATTTTATTCTGGTATCCAATAAAGGAATGCTAGTTTCTCTTTCTTTTGTTTGTTTTTCTTCCACCTTTTCCACTATCAGTGTTTCCTGCAGGATTGGACCAAGGCAAGGCAAATATCTCAGAAGATTCTGAAAAGTAGCAATGACTTCTCTATGTTGGAAGACGCACATGTTGTTTCTCAATCTTAGCAACTTTAAGATGTGTAATCTTTGTCAACTCCCAAATCTGGAAGTTGAAGTTCATACATTTTAGAATTGCTAAGACTGAGAAACACCATGTTGCAGCCTCTGCCACAAAGTATATTGGAGGAAGTAACATTCAACTGTCAATCTAATTAATTTCTGTACATATGTATGCATAGGGGAAGGGCAAAGCATACTATACAAGAAATCATTCTACAATAGCCACCTCTATCCTTCAGCTCCAAAAGCAAAGTGAAATAAATTAGCTTAGTATTCTTTAAAGCTATCTGCTCCATGAAAATAGTGACTAACCATTGGACAATCTTGAAATAATTAAATATTTCTATGATAAATGGATATTTTCCCCCTCTCTCTTTCCTTCTTTGCCCATAGGGTGAATCTGGTATAGATGGTCCCTCAGGGAAAATGGGGCCTGTGGGCCCGCAAGGACCTCCAGGCCAACCTGGTTCAGAAGGTCTGCGTGGAATTCCTGGTGCAGCAGTAAGTATCTTCCGTTCTTGGCAAACGGTTGACAGAGGGATGAAGAAGAATAGGCTGCAAATTAATGCAATATCATGTTGCATGGAGAAAAATTGCAAACATTAGCAATAAAGTTCCAAGGCAGAAAATCAAGTTACTTTATAATGTGAAAAGAGTTTGAGGAGAAGGTGAGTCTCTGTTCTTCTGTCTAAAAATAGAGAACCAGAAGCAATGATCTTTGAACTCCTAGCAGGTGGATTTAGTTGAAAAATTAGAAAATGTCTTTCTAATGCTAGAAAACCTGGGCAAGGAATAATAAGGTTGGAAAGGTGGTGGGAAAAAATTCTATTCTTTGGAACAAACTCCGGTTTAAGGAATAAATGGACTAACTCCAGGGTCATTTATTAGATCCTTTTCAAATGAGTGACTGTAGTTCAAAAGAGCTTTTGGTGCATCAGAAGGGAGGCACACAGCATTTTAAAGTTGTGCACATTGTCATCTGAGGGAAATGAAGCGGTGAAGACATCAAAGAAAGCTCCAGCTGAGCATGGAGTTCCCTTAGATGCACACATACTGTTCCTTTAGTTTATAGGCCATTTATTTTACAGGGCTTAGTGAGTAATGATTGAAGAATTTCCTCTTAGCAAATTACGATCCAGCACATCATGATCTGCACCTCTTAGTTAAGAAAACTTTAATTTATTAATTGTTCACTTCTTTGTTTAGAGAGGAAAAAGACAAAAATTATAAAGTACAGATGTTACATGGAAAACTTTGCAGAGTAGCATAAAGATAAAATTAAAAGACAACACAAACTATTCAACTTGAAGAAATATCTTAGTTTTATCTTGATGTATAAGCTTGGATTAAAACAAATATGAAGATAGTATCGTGACCATTTTACTATTCTAGTACTTTCAAAACGTGTATTTAAATATTATTGAAATCAATAATTAGATATCTATATTATAAAAATAATGAAAAGTGTTTAGAATCTGTAGTTTAAGAGAACCCAAAACCCAGATGTAATGGCAGGACATGTACAGAATTGTACTCCATAAAGAGTTTCTAAGTTAAACTGACACTAACATCCAACTTTTTTTCCAAATATAATGTACTTTAGACTATATTACATTCTCCCAGAATATAAACTGTCATTTTTAAAGGGATTAAATGTGATTTCGAGTAAAAAGCATAAAGCATCCTTGTGACAAATATATATAAAACCAGCTCAGTAATTGGTAGAAAAGGAAAGTTAACATTCAGGACATGTTTCATCCTATAATGGATCATCTTCCAGCTGAGTTGAGCTTTATGACATTTCCACCTAATACATGTCTCTTAAATTCTATACTTCCTCAATGCCTCATGCTGTTATCAGATTTTTTTAAAAATGAAAAGGAGTATATTAAGAGAAAAAATTGTTTCAAGAGCATGTTTCTAAACATTTGCAGGGGAATGTTCACAGCTGAAAAAATTTCACATGTTGATTTCTGTTCTAATAAGTCCAGACGTACCAAGAACTAGAACAGGATTGGACAAAATCCTGGATTTAATTATTTTATATGAACCTAGTTGTTATGCTTTGCCTAAGCCATTTTCTAACACCAATTTTCAGTTTGGATTGGAACTATACAACAAAAGTTTTATTGGACAGTTCTGAACTGTCTTGTCACTTGATGGAGTTTACAAGGAGAAGGAAAGGAGCAGCTATTTTGCAAATCTATCTATCTTTCTTTCTTTCTTTCTTTCTTTCTTTCTTTCTTTCTTTCTTTCTTTCCCCTTCTACAATAAGGGCAGGGGAAAATAGCTGCCCATCTTAATATATTTTGAGAGATTAACTGAACACATGATGGCAAGTGACCACATAATATTGCACAGCCAGCTTATTATTTGTCAAAAGAAAATTACAAGGTGATTTGAAAACTTGCTTTTTCTCTCCACATACTTTTACCACATAAATTTGTTTTTACTCCACATACATCCATAGCATTGTTGAGATTTTTTTTTAAATGAAAGACACATAAAAAGGATAATTTCTTTTTAAGAGTCATTATTGTGAAAGTGAGTACAAAAGTTTAATATGCAAGGCTGTCAGGCTTTCTTTTGCTAAGATGTTTCAAGACAACTGGTGCTGCAGCTCCCCTTACTGATTTGTTGTGTGGCTTCAAAGCTTCTTTTATCAATCCCATTAATTCCAATATACTTTTGCATATGCTGCTCTCCTCTTGGAACTGATGGAGAGGTGGGTGGAATGAAGCAACACAGCTGTTTGGCTTTTAGAGGTAGGGCAAATGACTTTGAGTTTGGGCAGACTCTGGGAGACAACGAAGGGTGGGAGGGCTGGTGTGTTATGATCCATGGGGTTGCGAAGAGTCATGACTCAGCAACTAAAATGACTCCCTCAAAGCTTTGCACGGGTACAGACCAAAGCCTTTTTCACAGAGAGGAGATGATGTAGAGAAGAGTTTGCCCAGATGTACATTTTAGCTCCAAAAGTCTTTTAATTTTTGTTACTAATGTTGCAAGTTTTTTCAACTCTAGGGTGAACCTGGTCTACTGGGAGCTCCAGGACAGGCAGGACCCCCAGGTCCCATGGTAAGCAAAAAGAAATGGCCTCTGCACAACAACTGGTTTTGTCCTGAGATTGTCAGTTAATAATGCTGAGACTCTTTCACAATCACTTTCATCTCCCTCCCCTCAATTAGGGTTGGTCTTACATGGGTATTTATCACTGGGACAATGTTAGGAGGACCTTCTAACAACAAAAAAATAAAAAAATCCCAGTAGGCTTTCCAAAATATTTTTCAAAGAAAAGTGAGAGAAGCAGCTGCTTATTCTGATTCATTGAGCAGTTATTACTTCAAAATTCATGGTTGATTAAAGCTCAATTCCCAGGGGGAATTACTAGTTATGATTCTAATGAATTAGCCAGGATTAAATTATAAACTGATGCCATACCAAAGAATAGATACGGATGAACCTATATGAAGGAAACAGTTATGAGAATATGGGAGGACAAATGAGTAATAGTCCTACTCTTCTGGTGTCATTGGATTGTGGCTTGCTATTGACTCCAGCTCTAAATGACCATTTATTGCAAGAGTGGTCAATTCCTGTTGGCCCAAAGACCATATTCAGCCTTACACAGCATATTACATAGCAATACACCTGAAGTGGATGAAACCATTACTCATCTGGATCAGGGAAAACTGGAATGAATGTCTAATCCATGGGTGTCAAACTCACCACATCACATTGCCATCACATGATTTATCACGATGTTTCCTCCCTTCACAGAGCTGGGGTGGGTGTGGCCTGTGCATGACGCATCCACCCATGGGCCGCCAGTTTGACACCACTGATCTAAGCCTCTGCAAAGAATAATGTAGGCCTTTAAACTTTCGCAAACTTCAAAACCAACAAAAAGATCCAAATGGTTATTTGCATGAACAGAAAAAAAAATAACAAAACTTTAAACAAAAAAAAAAAAGATCTAAATGCTGAAATTGATGATTATACCTACACTAGAGGGCCTCACTGGTTGATCATGCTGGTAAGACCACACTTGATCATCGCGATTTAAAAAAGAAATTGAGACTGTAGAAAGAGTGCAGAGAAGAGCAACAAAGATGATTAGGGGACTGAAGGTTAAAACGTGAAATGGTATAGGGTTTCCTGCCTGAGCAGAGAGCTGGACTAGAAGACCCCCAAGGTCCCTTCCAACTCTTGTTATTCTGTTATCATGAGGCTTCCAGGCAGTGGTTCTTGAACTCCATTCTTAATGCAGCTGTTCTCCTCTTCATAGGGTCCTACAGGGCTCCCTGGTCTCAAAGGTGATCCTGGCTACAAGGGAGAGAAGGTAAACGTATATATTCTTGCTTGGGTAGAAAATGAAAGACCTTACAATCTTCAATTGAATCATCTCTTGTCCTAGAAATGCTTCTTCTTTCTGCAGCTACCTTGTTAAATTTTGAACCTTCCTTTTCAATTGTTGTAACTGTTAGATGGGGTCTTGAATAATTTATGATGCAGGAAGCTGATGATCCTTAGATAGCAGCTCAACAAGAATTTTATATTTGCCTCCCTGCCCAGAACTGCTATAATTCAGCTAGGTTAAAGAGGAGATTGTTTAGCACATCTGGAGGTATTCAGTGCTACGTGTACTTGAGGGGAGCTCACCAATTATCAAACGGGACTACTTTAGGATGCTGTTAACTCATATAAGACCAACAGAACAATGCACTATTGAAATTCTCAGCTCAAGTTATTATTTTTAAAAAAAATGAATGGATGTTGTATGGATCATAAGAAGAGAGAACAAGACAGTATTATAGATGAGTATGAGGTCCTTACTAAATGACCATGCAGCTCTTACTTAACCATTGCAGCCAGGACTGCTGAAACCACTGCCATTAAGTGGCATGGTCATGTGATGTTTTACTTAATGGCTACTTTACTTAGTAATGGAAATTCCAATTCCAATTAGGGTTGTGACCAGAAAACTACCTGTATTAAGCAAAAGTGTTGGGCTTCCTGTCTATCTAATGAATAATAGTTGGTTCTGTTCTCATGTCATGCTTAATTGGAGCAAAGTGTTGTGTATGCAATTGTATGGACAAAGTCAGTAGGAGTGGATTTTTAGAGGTCAGTTTTAGCCACAAAAAACCTAAACTCCTCTTGTTCAGTAGTATTGTTCAAAAAAGATAAGACAGTTAATAGAAACTCAACTAGGTTCCATCTTGGTCAACTGAGACATTAGCAATTGTGTATTGTCCCCCAATTTTAATATGAAACATAGTTGCTTTCGATTAAGCTAAACATCCCCCAGCCAACTACATTGAGCACAATAAAATTTTAAGAGAGTGCTAACCTGCTCTTCTTGCTTCTTGATTTGAAAAGCAAATTCCTAGAAGATCCTGCAAATACAGGATTGCTCTGGATCCTCTTATCTGTCTTTCCCCCAGCAACATTTTCCCCCAACAACAACAACAACAACAAAGCAGCTTCTTGATAGCCTCAGCTTCTTGCTCTTTGATGAAGGCATAGCTGCCACTGGCTTATCAGGTTACATCATGACCCAGCAGTAGCATGGTTAACATTCATTGTATGAACACAGCCTGTATTTCGTTTTGGACAAATTCTCTTTTCTAGCAAGATCCAGAAATATGTGTATATATGTTATGTGTAGGGATGGGGATGGGGCATGTAGAACTTTCAAACGGCCTTTTGCTTTCAAAAGCTTTGACTGAAGTACTCCAATGAAGAGAAGCTAGTTCTCAGCCACAGAGTGGCTACTTTGCTGGACAAAAGCCACTTTTCCTGAAGTGAGGCAGCAGAAAATTAAAATAGATCAGCACTCCTTCTGGTCAAAATGACAGTACAGAACCTCTTGCCTCCATGATGTGAAGTATCCCATACCTATTTCTTACACCTTTTATTATACAGTGGTTTCAAAGTTCTCCTCTCCCAGCTTTATCAGAGTGCTCTTTTTTAAACTAAGCAGTTCCCCTTTTCCTTCTAGGGTCATGCAGGACTCATTGGGTTGATTGGCCCTCCAGGTGAGATGGGTGAAAAAGGTGACCAGGGGCTGCCAGGGAACCAGGGAACACCGGGCACTAAAGGCGATTCTGTGAGTAGATGGAAGCCAGTTCAGATGGGAACAGACTCTGTAGATGGAAGTTGGTTGAGATGGGACTTCCCAGTCAGGCACACAATACTGATACTCTTTTTCCTCTTCCTAAGGGCAATATTGGACCTCATGGTCCTCCAGGTCCACCTGGATCTCCTGGCCACTCAGTAAGTATTTCATGCAAAATTCTAAATCGCTTCCAAAATAATTCCTCAAAAGCTGCCACTGTGTAATGCCCAGGATTTTAGCTTTCTGATATGAGAACTTCTCTGGAACTCTGCAACATTTGTCTCCCTCTTCTACACCTTAGTTATTTTTTTTCTTTTATGTGGCTGTGCCTCTCTCATCTGTTCTTCCCCAGTTATCTAAAAACATTTATTCTTACAGCATTTCATCACTATCACTATTTCGTTATTGCCTATCCATACTTTCTGACATTGTCTTTATTTCTTTAGTTTCCTTGCAAAAGGATATTATCTCTTATGCTATTTTGCCATCTTCTTCTTACATCCAGGAGCTCCTTTCGCCTGTTGACCCTTTCTGTCTTTCCGTAGGGCCCTCTGGGAGAAAAAGGCAACAAAGGGTCTTTGGTAAGTCCCAACCAATACTGCAGGGCTCACGAAGAGGAAGAGATTAAACCAGAGTTGTCTACATATTAGCTGTTGTTCTTAGGGCTTTAATTTTGAAAGTCTTGTACAGTACAGTTTTGAAAACTGTATCAAAGGAACTTAAATTTTGGGTCAGTGAAAGATAATAGCTATAATCCAGGGGGCAACCAATGTACCGCAAATTGTACAGTTGGTTGATATTTAATGTATTATTATTATATATTTTATTCATTAAACATGAAACTCAGCCAACTGAACATTCAAAAATGCATTACAAATACCAGTGACTGGTGCTAATGCTTGATACAGTTTGCTGCCAGCATCCTAGGTATCAACCAAGGACCTTCTTAAAATATAAGATATTCCGAGTAGCACAGTTTTTTTGCAGTTTTTTGTTATTGCAGGAAGCTGCAATTTGTTGATGTATTTTGCAAAATTCTTGGACATGGTGCCAAGTACCCTGATGACAATGGGTATTATTATTATTATTATTATTATTATTATTATTATTATTATTAGTAGTAGTAGTAGTAGTAGTAGTAGTAGTAGTAGTAGTAGTAGTATCATTAGTATTATTATTCTAGTCATGGGAAGAGATGTGCACTTAAGGGAGGCTCTGAATAGTGCTTATGATGCTTAGCTCCTGACATTAGCTACTCAAACAGAGTTGGGCTCTGCAGATATTGCTAAACTGCTATTCCCAGATGCTCCAGATATGAGCAGTGGTAAAAAGGTATATGTGCATTGGTACCAAGTTATTGATCCATCTTCCTGCAGGGACCTATTGGACCAAAAGGTGATCCAGGGGCACCAGGGACACCAGGACCACCAGTAAGTGAATGGTTTACTACAAGGTCTACACAAAATTCACCTATGTTCTATATAGCTTTCTCTAGGATACGGTATGCCTATTGTGTCTGTGTGCATTTTTCTAGCCATCTTCTCCCATTGCATGCATGTTTATTACATTTTCTCTTAATAATACATGTTATGGTTATAAAAGCATACAGAAATTCCCACATTGGGAGAGATAGATATTAAAATGCATACAACTTTGTGCAAATTTCTAGCGATGTAAATACTGCATGAATCCACATTTTTTACACATTACAAAATTCAAAGAAATGTTAAAAATGAAGGGTTTGCTTTGAGTTTTGGCAACATAAATTTAAAAAGGTCTCCTTTGGTTCATGTCTGATTCCTGACATTTTCTGGACATGTACATGATAACCATTCAGAAGTGGTTTATGATTCCTTTCTTCCATTTTTTAGTTTTAAACATTCTGCCTGGTTGCAGCCTTGGAATTTTCTAGTGATCTCCCACCCGGGTTACTTAATCAGGTCTAACTTTATGTTATATGTGTACACAAACTATTGAATCTTCTTTCTGTTTTTCATTTTCCTGCTTCTAGGGCCGCCCTGCTGAATTGCAGAATCCAATGCCCATGGAAAGTGGGCGCACAAGCCGCCAGGACTGGGAGATTGAAGAACAGGGGGATGCTCCAGGGGAAGGGGATATTGATCCTGATGCTGATGGACTGGCAGAAGTCTTGGCAGCTCTAAGCTCTCTACGTGATGAGGTGGAGCAAATGCGATGCCCACTGGGCACTCTGGATAGTCCAGCCAGGGTCTGCAAGGAGCTTCAGTTTTGTCATGCTCATCTCAAAGATGGTGAGTTTCAAGGTGAAACTCCAAGCAGTGGGTTCAGAATAGAATGTGCCATCTACCCTAATTATGCGAACCAAAGGGATCTGTGTGTTGCATTTGATAACTGGGGAAGAGGGAGAGTCTGCCAAACTTGCAAGTTTTTGATTGTGAGGGGCCTACTTCCTCATGGTTTCCCTAACCCTTTCTGCACTGATCCACATACTATTCTTTAGGTGAATACTGGATTGATCCAAACCAGGGATGCAGCCGAGATGCCTTCAAAGTTTACTGTAATTTCACAGCTGGTGGAGAAACCTGCTTATTCCCTGACAAGAAATTTGAGGCTGTAAGTAGCTCACTTGACCATTAAAGAGGTGATCAGCAAAAAGATCAGATGCTATGTAAATTGCCCTAGTACCTCAAACAGGTTACTTGGCTAAGGAACCTGAATGTAAAACCCTAAGATGAGCAACAATATGAAATCTATGCCTTTAGGTACGACTTGCTGCCTGGAACAAGGAGCAACCAGGAAGTTGGTTCAGCACTTTCAAAAGAGGCAAAAAGGTAACCTTTTCCATTCTGTCAAGATTGCTTTATACCTAGAGGAAATCTGGAAAGGGAATACAGTACTATTTCCCATTTTCTGTTAATCAAAGTCATGGCCCAATGCAGTATCAAATCCATATGCAAAGCCAAGCCACCTTTCTTCAGGTATGATTTATAACTGATTGAATGACAGAATAACAGAGTTGGAAGGGACTTGGCGGTCTTCTAGTCCAGTGATCTCCAACCTTGGCAACTTTAAGACCTGTGGACTTCAGCTTTGCTGGCTGAGGAACTCTGGGAGTTGAAGTCCACAAGTCTTAAAGTTGCCAAGGTTGGAGACCACTGTTCTAGTCCAACCCCACCTATATCCTAAATGAAACCCCATATCATTTCAGGAAAATGCTTGTCCAGTCTCTTCTTCTGTCAGGAAATTTCTCCTTGGTCCTAGGTTGCTTTTCTCCTTGATCAGTTTCCATCTGTTGCTTCTTGTCCTGCCTTCAGATCTTTTGTTTGTTGCAGCCCCTCAAATATTGGAACCCAGCTATCTTGTCACCCCAGGCCTTCTTTTCATTAAACTATATATACCCAGTTCCTGCAACCATTCTTCATATGTTTTAGCCCTCAGTCCCCTAATTATCTTTGTTGCTCTTCTCTGCACTCTTTCTACAGTCTGAAAAACTTTTTTTATATTGTGGTGACCAAAAATGGATACAATATTCCACGTGTTGTCTTACCAAGGCATTATAAAGTGATATTAACAATGCATGTGATCTTGATCCTGTTCCTCTGTTAATGCAGCCTAGGACTGTGTTGGCTCTTTTGGCAGCTGCCGGGTTCAGACAATGCACCCAAACCATTGTTTACAAAGTATAATTGCTGGATTCAAAGCCAAATGGATCATAAAAGGCTTAGTGTAATTATAGCCAGTCTGTGACTTTATCTGTGAGGAGGTTGCAGTGTAGACTGGAAGGAACATAGTGGTTTTCTGCTAACCCATCATTTCTCTCCCCTTCTCCTTGCCAGTTCTCCTATGTGGATGCAGATGGCAATCCTGTGCTGGTCACTCAACTCACATTCCTACGCCTGCTGAGTGCTGTTGCCCGGCAGAACTTTACCCTCCTCTGCCAAAATATGGCTGCTTGGTATGAAGCCAACACCAGCAGCCACATGAAGGCTCTGCATTTTCGGGCTTTCAATGATGTGGAGCTGATGCACAACAGCACAGAAACTCCCATCCATGCCGTGTATGATGGCTGTCAGGTGAGAGAGCATTCTTCTGACTTTTGTATCTCTTGACCATTTCAGTATTGCTTGATCTTCATCCCCACAATATGAAATGACTCTGTGAATTGCAGATCACAGTGATTTCACCTGGATCTTAAAGTGAAGGTATTGACCTGTGAGATCACCATCACGGGATGGAACTTTGAGTATTCCAAAATTATCATGAGAGAAAACCATCTGCTCCAAAAACCCTTTGAATGACTTCTTCCCTTTCATTCATCTTTCTTTTCAGCATTTTGCAACTCTCATATGAACAATAAGAGGGGAGACATGTTAAAAGACCAGAATAAAATATTCCTCTCTATTCTATTCTGAGAAAAATATCCACACTTTTCTGAATTTAGAGCCATTGCCACTTTGGTCCATGCTTGCCAAATTAAGGGATGTTATGCTTTCTCAACCATGTTTGATCTACTATTTTGCTGAAACCCCCAATGAAACATTTTCAAACCCTGATGCAGCCATTATTTCACATCTTCAAGATTTTGCTTTTGAAGTTATCTTCTCTACTTTCAGGTACGCAAAGGTCAGGAGCGGACAGTTCTACAAATGGTGACGCAACACGTGGAGCATCTACCATTGATTGATGTGGCTGTTCAGGATTTCGGAGATACCAATCAAAAGTTTGGCTTTGAACTCGGCCCAGTCTGCTTCAGTGGCTGAGCCCTCCAAAGATGGACACTCCCTCTAGACCATGTTGGACCACCTCTAGAAAAGAGAGAACTAAAAGCCCTTTCTCTCTGCACTGATGGGTGGGGGGGGTGGGAGGGTGCAGGACTAGAGTCAGCCTTGCAAAGACCTGCCGTTGTGTTTAACCTGATGACAGCCTCCTATTTATGCGGCCAAGGTCCCTCAGGGTGTGACTCTTGGGGAGTTGCACAGGGTTCAGACTGAGCCAGGGCCCTCTCTTGTTGCAGCTCCATTATTGGTGCTATTTTGCCGTCTTAGTGAAGCACTGGACTGACTGGTCAGATCTGGCCACCTGTAGCGATGGGGATAATGGAGACCACATTCTCTATAGTTGAACTTCACTGCAAAAAGGACACGGGATGTCAAGATTATGCCTGAAGCATGTTGGGAACTGGAAATTCAGGACCAATTGGCACAGCGATGTACGCTGAGGCATGAGCAATGGGAAAGAACGGAGAAGTAGAGCAATAGTTTTGGATCCAACAGACAACCACAGAAAAACAAGATACTGTACTGATATAAGATTTAAGGAATAAGCATAGGATATCCATATTTTTAAAACTGTATTGTATTGAATTCAGCTCAACTGATAAGTGTTTTGGCATGACAATGGAATGCAATTTGGGGTAGCCTGTATAGGACTCTTCCATCTCTTCCTTCCAATTACCATGGAGATTAATTGACATATACTTCTCTACAACAACCAGAAACTATCCAGATACTATGCTTAGAGTCTGTATCCTCTTGGGAAAAATAATCACTATTTTATTTTCCTATCTTAAGATCAAATGGTGCTTGTGTAGCAAGACATACAAAGTCTTACTGTTAGAATGCTGAGCATGTCTCCCATTCTTTATATTTACTACAAGAACTTCACAATAACCCTGTAAGCCTACTATCAATTTTCATGTTGGAAAGAGTAAGCACAAGCCATACTCACTAGTCTCTCATCATCTTATCTATCATACTAGCCATGCTCAGCAGATTCCTATAAGGCATTCTTCCGCAACTTAGCAACCACCATTAGCTTTGGGAGGGAAAACTTGACTGGGAATTTTGAGTGGTAGACTGAACACAGCTATGGGCATTAGGTTGGGGAAGACTGTTGTAAGGTATGGCTAGTGATTCTGGCATGTTTTCTCCTTATGGGGGAAAGAAAGTAGAGTAAAGCTTGATTCTCTGCTAGCAAGACACTTAACAGGGTCCTTGAAACCCAACAACCTCTTCAGAGATGGAGCTTGTACCTTGTGTTTTGCCTTCTGCACTGTGCCATGTTCATTTATCACTGAATTTTCCTCACACTCTGGTGCTAAGTGCCCCTCTTGTTATGCTTCCATGTATCTCAGGCTGTGGCACAAACTGGGTATGTATGTGTCCACACATGTATGATGGTTACTGTATTCACCTAACAACCCTCATTAAACCACAAAACGTGACTGCCCACCATTTCTGTATCAGCTGGATTGGAAAGACTCCCTAATGCAGGATTTTAGAGCCAGTGTCTAATAGGAGAAATGCTGGGTTGGGTTTCGGTTGTTCTGAATGTGTAGTTGCATACCAAATGTTGTTTGTGCAGGATAGGCTTCCTCTTTGTTCTTTTGAGTGATAATCAGAATTCTGCCTGATTGTTAGACAACCAGTATTTTTCCTGCTGAAGCAGAGGTAGCCGTAAGCAGAGAAGCCTAACTGTGGGAAGACATCAACTTGATAGTTATTGCATTTTCAGTGCTGAGATCGGAGAGAACCACATGTGAAATTTTCTATCAATAATGCCTTGCGTATTTGACAGAAAAGGGACATATTTTGTTCTTTTGCTTCAGTGAGGAGAATATCTTTGGAACTGGGACTTTCACTCCCAGCCTGTGCTACTCACCAACAGCATCTCTTGTGGCATCAGACAGATTTAATTCTGTGTTAAAAACTGCATTTCAAGGACCAGTACTGAGCTGAAATGTGAGAGAATACATTTAAGGAATATTATCACACCCACAAATGTGTCCTTTCATGGGTTTATAGAATCCCAGATTCCCCATTTACAATGTTTATAAGAGAAGATCATGGTGTTAATACCAACTGTGCTCTTATTCCTGTCCAAAACTAAAAGGTCTTGGCATGAAATAGTAGTACATATTTATGGGTGTGACAAACAGTAGATATTAGGGACTACCTGGCACAAAAAGGTTGTATCCTATTTTCTCTCTCCAATCAGTGGGAGCTTGAACATTCCTCTGTGATCTCAACACAACCCTATTGTGCTATGTAGTTGGCACTGTGACATCATATTATACAGGATTAAGTTTTCTGATTGGCTAGGATCGCAGTTTTTTTTTAAGACAAGTTGAAGAAAGAGTGATATATTTCCATGAGAGTCTGTGTCATACTTTAATAAAGGTTCGGGATGTGTGTATGGGAAGAGTTCCTTTCTCCTACATTAACTTTCACAGAAAAACGAGTGTGTGCTTTTATAAATCGATATTATCTTTAGCAGCAAATGGGCTGCTAAATAGAGCAAATGGACTCTTAAATTCAAATATTTATTATCTGTCTCATCCCATACTTTTTGAGCTGTTCATTTTATTCATTCTTGGGACTTAATTATCAGGGATTTGGTAGAGACCATTTCCTTATTAATACAAGAGCCTGGCCTTACACAGTAATATTTTAAAAGGGAGTGGGTGGAGGAAGAGAAAAGGACAGTTCCTCTGATCATCAGCAGAGTACCTGTCCCTCTTCTCAAAGTAACAACACATCCCACTTGCATGATGAGTTATACCAAACAAGATTTTCATAAACACAGCCTTCAAAGAAAATGTAATTTTGAATACAAGGTCTTTAAGCACTATCTAGGGCAAGGACAACAGCTAGTATATAAATGCATAGCGTCTGGTCTCGTTTTGGTCAAAACTGCTTTATAAAATGGGGTTTAATGATTAATGCAATTCAAAACTAGTAACAACAGCACTTGCAAATTAACTCTTGTAATTTATTTTATCCCGATATATCCACTTGTGAGAAATGGTTAAGTAAAAAGGAAACAGAAGGAAAATGAGATTAATGAAACCTATATATTTACTGTATTTGTACATATGTATGTGCAATCACACACATATACAGAATATATTGATACCCACTGCAATTAAACATTCAAGTTAAAACAAGCTAGCCAAGCAGTTTTCCAGCTGCACATATTCCCACAGACCTCATAGTTAATTCTCATGGGAAGGAGGTAGTGCTCCAGTAACACCATTGCTTCCCCCCACCAAATAATTCTCAAATGCCTTCAATGAAAATAAAGGTTACTCATTCCCAACTTAGCTCTATTAATGTGTGGCTATGGAAAGGGTAGACTTAAAATGCCCCTTTTTAAAAAAGAATTCTATTAGGAGCAGCTCCCTCCCCAAAATCACAAAAGACAAAGCATTACTGTATCTTTAATTTCGCTGAAGTTTTCAGTGGGGATAACTAGGGTTGAGCAAGCTACCATATCTTCCCTGTCAGTTGTAATCAAAGCAAAGTGTTTGTGCTTTTGGTATTTGTGTCAGGCCAGATACTGCAGCCTTAGAAGAGAAGGGAAAATAGATTTGTTGGAAATTAGCCTTCAATAGACAAATAGTCTTTTTTGTTTTGTAATTGCCCTCCCCAGTATGGTACCCCTATTTACATTAGATTATAATCTCTTATTGTCCTTATAGAAGCTGCAAGTACTGGGGTGGTGATAGTCAGTCTCTGTTATCTTAGAAATGCTCTTTTCTGGCACCATAATGAAAACTGCCTGCTCCTCAACTTCCCTCTGCCTTCAGAATGGCCATTGAAAGTGGCTTTGGGGTGTGCGTGATAAAAATAAGGGGGAAATCAGGAATGGAATATGGTCCTCACTATGTAGATTGCTTCTAGCTATAGGAAATACACATTCCCATTCTAGATGGATGTCATTTAGAACAGGAGCACACAGAATAGTTCTCTCTAACTCAGTGTTTTTCAACCTTTTTTGTGCAAAGGCACACTTTTTTCATGAAAAAAATCACGAGGCACACCACCATTAGAAAATGTTAAAAAAAATTAACTCTGTGCCTATAGGTTGTAATTCCCCCACATTAGGTGCAGTATAGTTCCCCCACAGACATACAGCCTTCAGCCATACAGTGTATTACTGAAGGCTGTATGCCTGTGTACTGCCCCACTTCGGTGCTCGGAACACCGAAGGAGACGCGCCGCTGGTAACACTTACCAAGTTGACAGCGCGCGTTCTCCTCGCTGCTCCGGTCCTCCGCGATTGTTGCTATGGGCGCACGCATGGGACGTCAGTGACGTCCCTGCGTGCGCTACCTCCCGGTGGTCGCCGCGTTTTTAAAGTAAACGCGGGGCCGCAGGGACTTAATAGAGGCATCCCTGTGTCCCGAAAGCAACTTTCGGGACACACAGATGTCCCGAGGCAAAAACACCTGGCGGGTGTTTTTCCCACGGCACACCTTACACTATGTCACGGCACACTAGTGTGCCGTGGCACAGTGGTTGAAAAACACTGCTCTAACTAATGGTGGCTAGAAGTCTGTAGGTGACTTATATCTCGAAGACAGGAATTGGGCCAATTGGGAGAGTTTTCAAATGGGTAATTTTCTGATGTGGTTGGATTGGTTTCTGCAGACAATACAAGTTGTCACAAAGATGCAACTGAAACCTCCCAGCAGTGATTCCCACGTGAGCAGCCATATTGTCAATACTTAAGTCATACCTACATCTCACATAATCTCTATTAGTTTTCTATCTGCCCCAAAAGTGACTATCCTCAATATTGCCTATGCCCTTTGTGAAATTTGATGAGCAGAGATTTGAACTGGAACTTTTCTGGACCAAAGCTGACCCTATACCACAATGATTCTTAGTTACCCCACCCCACCCCAAATTTAAAAGGCTGTATTAGATCATTTATTTGGTGGGGTGGAGCTTGGAGCAGCAGTAACCTCTGTGTTCAAAAAAAAAATCCATCAAAGTCATGTTTTGTGATGACTCTAAGCAGTGGCTCCTTAATTCTAACTCGTTCAGATTATTAGCTCAAGAGAGCAATGGCTCATTATATCTGTATGAACAATTCATTGATCAACATACCTAAAGCAGCTGGTAAAAAAGGCCTCAGCGATCAGAAACTGGGAGTGCTAAATCTGCTTCTCTATACAGGAAAAAGTGATGTTGGATGCTGTTAAATGGTTTTAAGCATTTGATTGCTTTAAGCATGGGATCACTCAAGTAATTCACAGGCACAAAAATGGCCCCAGACACATATTGAAGATGATTGAGGCCAGAGATTGCTTTTTCAAGAGATCTTTTCAAAAACTAGACTTTTTCTTTCCTTTAGAAACCTTGGCTTGCAACAATACATGTTGTTTGAAAAAAGAGATACCTGACCTTAAACTGTGTGTGGGCATTTTAAATTGCACATGTCTGGTGTGATTAGACATACAGCAAACAAGGGCATAAAAAATAGAAAGAAAAATCTTCAAAGCTGGGGTTTTTTTTTCTTTGTATATGGAGCTGCCACTCTAAAACGTGCCTGATTCCTTTTTTTCCTTCATCATCTGAGGTGGCTTGGGGAAGTGCATTCTTATAACAATTCTGCAAGATATTGTTAAGCTAGATAGAAATTACTCAAGCGAGCACCCTGAATGGAGGAGAAATCCGAAGAAAATCTTTTGCCAGTCTGTATCCAATACTAAATCAGGCTTCACCAACCCAAAGTATTGCTGTTTGATGCCTTCAGCTGATTGAATTGGAGCAGATATTATAGGGTTGAGACTTCACATTTGGAAGCTAAGCCAAGCTAACTACTACAGTATTTCATTGTTGAGAAACTATAACCTTCCAAATGTTGCAACTCCATCCTCATCCTCATGCTGCTTAGAGAAAACTGTAATTGGGTCCCAGTCAATCTAACATCTGCCGAACCAGATTTATCCAACTGTTTGTTGTTTGTTTATTGGTCTTGTATGCCGCCCACTCCCAAAGGACTCCGGGCGGCTTACAATAAACAAGGGAAGGGGATAAATACACAAAACAACACTTTAAAATACACAACAGTCACAGTTTCCGTGGGGCTGGATATTTCGAGAGCCCCCCGGCCTGCTGGAGCAGCCAGGACTTAACGGCTTTGCGGAAGGCCGGGAGGGTAGTGAGGGTCCGGATCTCCACGGGGAGATTGTTCCAAAGGGCTGGAGCTGTGACAGAGAAGGCTCTCCCCCGGGGAGTCACCAGCTGACAATGGCTGGCAGATGGAATCCGGAGAAGACCTAACCTGTGAGATCTAATCGGTCTATGGGAGGTGATCGGCAGGAGGTGGTCTCTCAGGTACCCAGGTCCGATGCCATATAGGGCTTTATAGGTAATGACCAGCACCTTGAAGCGGGTCCGGAGACTAATGGGTAGCCAGTGCAGCTCCCGGAAGATAGGTGTGACGTGGGTGTACCTGGGTGCACCCACAATTGCTCGCGTGGCTGCGTTCTGGACCAGCTGAAGTCTTCGAACACTCTTCAAGGGCAGCCCCATGTAGAGCGCATTACAGTAATCCAGTCTTGAGTTCACAATGGCGTGAGTGACTGTCTGAAGGGCCTCCTGATCCAGGTAGGGTCGCAATTGGTGCACCAGGCGAACCTGGGCAAAGGTCCCCCTGGTCACAGCCAACAAATGGTGTTCTAAAGTCAGCTGGGGATCCAGGAGGACTCCCAAATTGTGAACCCTCTCTGAGGGGCGTATAATTTCACCCCCCAGCCTGAGAGATGGACTACTTGGCCAATCTTTGGGAGGGAACATAATGCTGTCAACCGCAGCATTAAAAAAAGAAACTTGACCAGTCACAAGTATGCCCTGAAAAGGAGACAGCACAGTGCAATTACAATTTCATCAGCCAGCTTTATGGCATCAAAGCAGTATCAGATGAAGCAACAGGAGAAAACAGGATTGGAAAAAAATGAATACTCTTCAGATTAAAACAGGCTGGTAACGTGGCTGGAATATATTATTTGGCCACATTATTTTAACTGAAACATCCAAAGGATAGACTGCACATAGGCCAGATAAGCATATCAGTTCAAAACAGATTCATTCAGGAGCATACAGTTAGCCAGGTTATTACTGGACATGAGGATGTTAACTTGTTGGGTAACAAAACATCTGCGGTCAAATGACCAAGCTCAGAGAGCATCATAGTTTGACCTTGATTCTCTTCTATTAAAATTGTTGAGATGCTGGGAACCCCCCCATTTAGAAAATTGTAATGAAGTTAAGGTGGAATTATTTTATTTATATATCTAATTTATATATCACCCATTTTCCCAATAAGGCTGGGTGGCTTACTACCCTTGTCTTTGGTGCTAAAATTGCAAAGAGGTACAGATTACCAGCTGTCTGAATAGGGCATTTGTCTCTGCACATGTTACACTTCAACTGAAGTAATGATACTACCTACCAATTTTCAAAGCCAGTTGGCACCAGAATACCTACCAGACTGCCTTCACAATGACAGACTTAGACAGCCACTAAAATTATTAGGGAAAGTCCCTTTCTATATATTTAGAAGTAGTAATGATCCCAATCATACTCAGCACACGAAAGGAACTAATTATCCAGAGACACCACTTTCCCTTGTGACTTAAAACACTGCTAAATATATTTAGATTTTATTTGACACCAGGTAGCCTACCATTCTGTGGGTCACTCTAAATTAAAGGATGTGACCTAAAAACATTGGAAGACACAAAACCATCTTATGCTTTCCAGATATCAGAATGCCCTCCAAAGATAATAGTGACTGTCATTATATGAGTTGTAGCCTAACATCTCTGGAAACCATACATTTAGAAAAACACAATGGATTTTATGAATTAAGTTATAACTGGTGTCAGCGTTCCAAATATCATGCAGAATTAAATCAAAGTCCAAGGCAGAGCTATCCTTAAAGTTCCAATTTAATAAGACAGACATGTTGGCAACGAACTGTGGAACCCCAAATCTGAAAACTTCCTGGGATTCCACCCATTTGAAAGTTCATGATCTTATCCCCACACCCATAAATCCATCACAGGGTCCAATCTTCTTCGGCCACGCTGGCATCTCCACCCAGCTGGTTCCGGTCAGGTGCAGAGGTGCGGAGACAAAAGATGACCTTGGCTTCTAGAAAAGAATGACAACAACACATTCCACCATTCTACTCCTTTCTATTCCCCCCTCCCAACTACTACACTAATGAAACAGCATAGTGAAATAATAGAAAGTGTGGCAGGCCAAAGATCCTAAAAGGAACATAGCTACAGGCCTGACAACTGGATGGTTTGGATTACAATCCATATAAATAGCAAAGACAAATGATTGCCGCTGATAAAAATGGAAGAGTTGTGCATGACCTACCCTAACGTAAATAAATGGATCCAAAGATTGCACCAAGCTCATGGGATCACCATAGTTCATATAGATTTTGATGGAATTTGATGGATACCATTGAAGTTTGGGTGCTGAGCAATAAAGCATAACTATAGAATATTTTTTATTGGTGATACTACTCAGCTATCTAATTTAAAAAAACAAAACAGAACCTGTAGATGAGGGTTCTGCAAATGGTTCTGTAAAAAGGGGTAAGCCTTTGATCACACAGCTGTGATAATCACCATTATTATATACTTTATTCATTAAACATGAAACTCAGCCAACTGAACATTCAAAAATGCATCACAAATACCTGTGACTGGTGCTAATGGTTGATACCTTTTGTTGCCAGCATCCTAGGTATCAACCAAGTACCTTCTTAAAATATAAGGTGTTCCGAGTAGCGCAGTTTTTTGCAATTCCGCTGGTGTTATTGTAGGAAGCTGCAATTGGTTGATGTATCTTGTAAAATTCTTGGACATGGTGCCAAGTGCCCCAATGACAATGGGTATCACTGTTACATGCTTCATCCATAGCTGTGTAGTTTTGATGGCCAGTTCATGATACTTCATTATTTGGGGGGGGGGGTGTGCTGAGCAATAAAGCATAACTATATAATATTTTTTATTGGTGATATTACTTAGCTATCTAATTAAAAAAAACAAGAAAACAAAAAACAGAACCTGTAGATGAGGGTTTTGCAAGTGGTTCTGTAAAAAGAGGTAAGCCTTTGATCACACAGCTATGTTCAACATGATGATGATGATGATGATGATGATGATGATGATGATGATGATGATGATAATCTTTTGTGAGATTCACAGCCTTTGGGGCTGGTTGGTAGCTCAACAGCTCGAGTCCTAACCAAGGACCTAGGAACGGTTAAAGTAACATCGGAGGATATAAGCTGTTCCAAGTAGGGTGGTTTTTTGTAGAATCAGAATGTTCAAGTCAGGTAAATTTAGAATTTTCAAATAGCGAGGTAGCCCTTTATGTATTGCTCCAAGGGCTCCAATTACAATTGGGACAACACACAATTTCTTTTCCCACAGTCGCTCAACTTCAATTTGCAAGTCCCAGTACTTTGTGATTTTTTCTTGCTGTTTATCTTCAATTCGTGCATCTCCAGGTATTGCAATATCAATGAGCCATACTTTTTTCATTATTATTATTATTATTATACAATTGTATCACAGCGGCCAGTTGTTTCGCCGGATTTGGCATTGGTTACTAGTCGGGCCCCACCCAGGGGCCTAGGACGTCGTAACATATTTTCGTAATATACGTGCAGATCCAAGCAGTGCGGCTTTTTGCATTTGACTGATGGTGATTTTGTCAATTTTTAACTGTTTTAAATGTAATTCCAGTGCTTTTGGAATAGCACCCAGTGTGCCAATTACCACTGGAATTATCACTGCTGGTTTGTGCCATAGTCATTGAATTTCGATTTTTAAGTCCTGGTATCTTGCAATTTTTTCATGTTCCTTCTCGGCGACCCTGCTATCACCTGGTATTGCGATGTCTATGATTGTCACCTTATTTTTCTCAACCAGAGTGATGTCTGGTGTATTATGCGCCAGTATTTTGTCGGTTTGTATACGGAAATCCCACAAGATCTTGACCATCTGATTTTCGGTGACTTTTTCAGGCTGATGTTCCCACCAGTTTGTTGCTGTTTTAATATTATAATTTTTGCACAATTTCCAATGGATGGATCATTTGTGCTACTGAATTGTGCCACAATTTATAATCAGTCTGCGCAATTGTTTTACAGCAGCTGAGTATGTGATCAACAGTTTCATCAGCTTCTTTGCAAAGTCTTCATTTGGCATCATCAGAGGATTTTTCGATTTTGGCCCTAATGGCATTTGTGCGGATAGCTTGTTCTTGCGCAGCCAGGATTAGTGACTCTGTTTCTTTCTTTAATGTACCTGTTGTTAACCATAACCAAGTTTGTTCACTGTCCACTTTATCTTTTATTTTTTCCAGAAATTGGCCATGCAGTGCTTTGTTCTGCCAACTCTCCATTCTTGATTTTATCACATCTTTTCTGAATTCTTGTTTCGTCTGTTGGGCCTTCAGTAGATTTTTGTTCCTTACTTCGATTAATAGATATTCTTGATTTTCTTTTAAATAGTCAGCCAGTGCATGTTTTTCTTCTTCAACTGTTTGCTTCACTTGTAATAATCCTCTGCCACCTGATTTTCGGGGCTGGTATAATCTATCAGTATCACCACGTGGATGTAAACTGTAGTGCATTGTCATTAGTTTCCTGGTTTTTCAGTCCAAAATGTCCAAATCAGCTTGTGTCCAGTTAACTATACCAGCTGTGTATCTTATAACTGGTATTACCCAGGTATTTATGGCCTTAGGTTTCAAAATTTTCCTAACTCTGTTGGTGTACTCTCGCCTGACAATACTTTTTACTTTCCCATGCTTGATGTTATCCAACTGCAGAATGCCTAAGTATTTGTAGGCTTCATTTTCATTGCATTTAATTAGTTGGCCATTGGGCATTTCAATTCCCTCACATGCAGTGATTTTGCCTCTTTTTATGGATACAGTGGCGCATTTTTCCATGCCAAAGTGCATTGAAATATCGGTGCTGAATACTCGGACTGTGTTTGTCAATGATTGGATTTCTATTTCTGACTTTCCATAGAGTTTCAAATCATCCATATATAGTAAATGCGAAATTTTTTCAGCTTCTTTGGCTGTTTGGTAGCCTAATTTCATTTTTTTAAACATTACTGATAGTGGGATCATTGCGATGATGAAGAGAAGAGGTGAAAGTGAATCACCCTGGAAAATTCCTCGCTTGATATTAACCAT
Organism: Thamnophis sirtalis; assembly: GCF_051295495.1. Classification (NCBI taxonomy): domain Eukaryota; kingdom Metazoa; phylum Chordata; class Lepidosauria; order Squamata; family Natricidae; genus Thamnophis; species Thamnophis sirtalis. The sequence goes on from NW_028261383.1 coordinate 163,076,782, forward strand.
TCCGTAGATTCCCTACTGCCAACTCAGTTCTCCATTGTTTCATCGCCTTTTCAGTAAAGGATGTAATATTTTCTAAGTTTCTAAGCATTTTATGATCCAACTATGTGGCAGTGAGTCAAATGCCTTTTTGTAATCAATCCAGACCATATTCAAGTTCGTTTTTCTGTTCTTACAATTTTCTAATATCATTTTATCAATTAGGAGCTGATCTTTTGTGCCCCTGCTCCTTCTTTTGTTGCCTTTTTGCTCTATTGTTTGTTTCCAAATAATCCATCATGTTATCTGCAATAATGCCTGTGAGTAATTTGAAGGTTGTTGGCAAGCATGTTATTGGTCTGTAGTTTTCAGGTGTTGTTCCTTTAGTTGCATCTTTCTGAATCAAGTATGTTTTTCCAGTTGTCAACCATTCATCAATTTGGCCCTTTTGTAAAATTTCATTCAATTGCCTGGCCAATATTGCATGTAAACTGGTCAGATATTTGAGCCAGAAACCATGTAATTGGTCCTTTCCAGGTGATGTCTTTACCTTTTTAACTCGATTTTTGACCATCTCAGTTGTTATTTCTAATACTTGCATTTGTTTGTTGCCAATGCTTTTCTCAAAGTCATGTATCTACTTTGCTTCCTTGTTGCAGTCCTTTGCATTTTCCCACAATTCTTTCCAGAATTCAACTGTGGCCTGTTTTTCTGGTTTTTCACTTTTGGTGTCACCATTCACATTAAGACTTTGATAAAAACGCCGTTGGTCTGATCGAAATTGCTGATTTTGTTTATATTGGATGATTCGTGCCTCATATCTTTCAATTTTTCTAGCTGTTGCTGTTATCTGCTGTTTTACAGCTTCATTGATGTTTCTTGTATCCAATCTATATCTCCTGATTAGCCGATCTATGATTTTTTTGTTTTTGAGCCGTTGCTCATGCATGTTCTTTAAGTTACTAGCATCTGCCCTTAATTTTTTGACTTTTTGTTCTAATCGGATTTTCCACTTTGGCTTTGATGCTTTTTCTGTTGTGTGACTAGGTACTTTGATTTTAATGCCTAGTTCATTAGTGACTATTACAGCTGTGCTGTACATTAACTGGTTTGTTTCCAAGATGGATCCCGATTGAATTGTTGAAAACACTGCATTAACCATTTTCATGATAGGGGCCAACATTTTCTTAGGCACAGTTTTTAGTGATGGTAAACGTTGCCTTTCCTCATTAAGCAGAAAATGCTCCATGATCTTATCCTTCGATTCTTTTTGTTTTTGAGTTAGTTCATCAGTTGGTTCAGTGATAATTGGTTCTAGTGGTGGTGATGTTATTTCCTCCCCGAGAGCTTCTTCTGGGAGTTCTACTATAATGTCTTTAGTTGTGTCTTGAATATCAGTTATTTCCGCTTGTGATATTGTTTTTTGGGTTTTGCAATTTGCCTGAATTTCCTCATGTTCAACTTCACTAAACACTTTATTCCGTATAATAAATCGCCTTTGATCTGCTAGTCGTTGTTCACTAACATTTGAATCTGGATATTGTTGTTTCCATAATTCATACATTCTCTTCAAATAGCCTCTTTTTTCTGGCTCTGAGTTGTAGTAACAGGCCATTATGGCACAGTTTTCATCTGCACTATATTTTTGTCGTTTTGTTGGCTGGTCCACTTGTAGCCAACTTGTCGACGGATGTCCAGGGACCCCAACATCTGCCGCGGCCCTTGTTAACCCGCGCGACGACCGATGCGGTATGGAATACTTATTTGTTTTTTTCACCATATTGTATGGGTTGGCGATTTTTTTTTTTTACGGGACCAGATGCCAACCTGACCCCAACCCTCCTCCTGTCTCATCCGGACTTGGGACCGGCAATGGCGGAGTTGTTGTTGTTGTTGTTGTTGTTGTTATTATTATTATTATTATTATTATTAAAATATATCCCCTGGCAAGGTTTGAGCTGCTTAGTGCTTGGATAAGATCTTATCAGGACACCCCAGGCCATGGAAGTCCAGAAACTATCGTGCAAAAAAGCGGCAAATCATTGCCATATCATTGCCCAAAAAATTGCATAGAGGTGTATTTGTTGGAGTGAAACTCAACTCAAGGGAGCCTTTAAAAATAACCTGTTTTTGAACACAGGAAACATTCATATTAAACAGGTAGAACAGATGGAACTGTGATCTCTCCTCTCTAATAACCATAACTCTTGAAAGCTTCAGGCTTCTTACTTGCTCTTCAAATCATTTAATTGGGGACACTGGGGTCTGCATTCAGAGCTGGTAAGTTGCCCATGAGCTGTTTTTTTTTTCTTTTTAATCTTGGGCTTTCCTAAAGGTGATTGACTTATCATTTGAGACATTTAAGAAACCTCTCTGAAGGCACTAGTCATGGTTTGTGTCCTGTTTCTAGCCACATCAAGAAATGAAGGATTGCCTTCTGGGGGGACAACAGATCCACCATAACCTTCATAAATCTTTCAGCTGTACCCTTGTAGTTTTTTGTGTTATCAGAAAAGAAATTGCCAGCTCCGCACATTTTCCCAACCCTGTGCCAGTTCACAGAGGAATCGTCTTCTGACAATGTTTGCTGCAGTAATCGTGGCAGGCATTGAATATTCACAATCCTCTACCATCCCTTCCCATCTCCTCTCTTTTGTCAGCATCGCTAGATATGAGTGGAGAGAGTGAATGCACAACAGAAAAGGGCTATTAATGTGCCTCACAAAACTGAGGTCCAAGTCCCAATTTGTATTCAAAAGCTGAGAACAGCAGCCAGCAGCTCCTTGCATGCTGATGATCTCTGAGCCTTCTGGTCACACCGCATCTCGCTTAGCCTGCAGCACCCCAAATATTCAGAGGCTGCTAATGCATTGGAAAATGAAGAAGCAATTAACAAGTGGCAGACAATGTCACCTATAGATGCCTTCTGCCCTTCCTATGCCTGAGCTCCAATGGATGGGAGAAAAGCATGTCCTGGTGAACAAAACCATGTATTTCGTGAATCAATGGATGGAAGAGCGCAACACTAGTAAAAATTTGATATATTTTTTTATCCTACCCCCCATTTATATTTTGAAGAATCAAGTTTCTATTCTTGTGGCTTATCACTTTTTCGATCATTTTTAAACAGCTGCCTTTCCTTCTTTCAAAAAATAACGTACAATTTAAAAATAAGGTAAAATATACAAGATACGTTTGGGAAGACCAATAGGCTGGACACAAGAAGTTGATGCTTTGCTGATGAGTCCATGCTTAATTCCTGTGTCATGTTGGACTTCATGTTCCAAATTGTTGGGGACAATGATGATCTTAGTAGGAGTAATCTCAGGGCAGTCCAGGGCTATCCAACTCTTCATGAAACATGATGGCCTTTCCAACCTTGTGGAAATGGTGACAAATGTTGACTATGTAGTGCCATCCAGAAGTGTCTGCTAGAACTTCCATTAGTCAGACTATGGGGATAATGGTTCAGGCTTGTTGTCAGTATTAAGTGGGGAATATTATTTTAAGGAGAAAAAGACAAAGGAAGAATAATAGAAGAAGTGGCATATTTTCTACTTCTTGCTAATGTCCCTATAGGGATACAGGTGCCTTTCAGAGTTCCTATCTAAGATGATATAAATTTTCGTGACCCGACAAAAGCGCGAACGTCATAAGCGCGCTGACAAAACCGCGGCACTAAAACCGCGATATCAAAAGCGCGTCGACAACAGCGCGCCGACAACAGTGCGCCGACAGAAGCACGATTTAAGGTAAGGTAAGGTTTAGGGTTAGGTTTAGGGTTAGGTTTAGGGTTAGGGTTAGGTTTAGGGTTAGGTTTAGGGTTAGGTTTAGGGTTCTGTCGGCGCGCTGTTGTCGGCGTGCTTCAGGGCTCATTCGTCGCGTGGTTTTGTCGGCCCGGTTTTGTCACCGCGGTTTAGTCAGGCGCGCTTTTGTCGTTCGCGCATTTGTGGTGGAACCATAAATTTGTCCCTATGCTGACTATAACTTTTTGGGCTTTTTACCTTCATACGAAAAGATTGTTTCTAACACTTTGTTTAGACAGTCCATGTAAACAAAACTGTGCTGAAATGAAGGCATCTTTTCTTTGTGTAAGCATTTTGCTCTACTTTTCTGTCTCTTTCCTATTTAAAAAATATCATATCTAAGGCAGGGGGACAACCTGGATTGCTTAGTTCTATGTTTAGAAATGCATCCCTTCAGAGGAAGGCCAGCATCTATCGGCTCACCCTACGGTCACCAACTGCATTCACTCTAACCTAGTGGGCCATTTTGAGCTTCAGCAACTGTTGTTGAAATAATGAAAACCAAGTTGAAGAGGTTCAGTGGAGTCCTTAAGTGCTTTCTGGGCTTGGTTGTTTTCCTGCAGATGTCTCATTATCCAACTAGGTAACATCATCAGTGATAGAAAGAAGTGGGCTTTGCCCTCTATTTATATACAATGGTTTGCCCTGTTAGTGGAGAAGGGCAAGTCATAAATACCCCTGGCCTGCAAGCAGAGGCTTTGCACACAGGCACAGTTGAAGCATATGAGCCAGGTTCATATGCTTCAACTGCAGGCTACTTCTGCTGACTGCAGCTTGCCTACAACTTGGCAGTTCAATTCTCACCGGCTTAAGGTTGAATCAGCCTTCCATCCTTCCGAGGTGGGTAAAATGAGGACCTAGATTGTTGGGAGGCAATATATTGATTCTGTAAACCACTTACAGAGGGCTGTAAAGCACTGTAAAGCAGTATATGTTGTGTTTCCCCAAAAATAAGACATGGTCTTATTTTCATTTGACCCCAAAATAAGTGCTTGGCCTTATTTTCGGGGAGGTCTTATTATTTTTGAGATGCAGGAGGCCCCTTAACCTTGGCCTGCAGTCCATGGATCAGCTGATCCAGAGAGGGCCAGAAGTTCTGTCTCTGTTTCTGGCACACTCTTGTCAGTCCTAGCATCACTGGACCTGCTGCTCTTTTTGCGGCTGTCACTAAGAGAAGGGGCACAATAGCTAGGGTTTGCAGGAGACGCCTCCGTGAGGCTGTTCTGCATGGATGGCAGGTGCATGCAGGGCACATGGGGCATGTTCCCCCCTTTTCCCCCAGGAAATGGTGGGGACCAACTGCACATGCATTTAAATATTTTAAGGGAAGGTTTATTTTTTTGGGGGGGGGGGCTTATTTTAGTACATGCACTCAAAAGCTCAATTGGGCTTATTATCTGGAGAGGTCATTTTCAGGGAAATGGTAAATCTAAGTGCTATTGCTATTTTCGCTCTGGTGCAAAGTAACCCAAGAGGATAGTCCCAAACATGGAGGAAATGAAACAAAGAGCTTTGCAAGCTTTGATGGTGGTAAAGAGATGCTTTATGATGTCTGAGAAATGGGACAGAGGATGGACAGAAGAAATGAACAAACAGTACCACTTGCATAGGAAGAATAACCCAACAGCATCACACAATCAAATACCCTAAAAAGGATGACAAATGTACATTAACAGTGGACTGCAAACACAAACACTGGAAAAAAGCAACCGTGGGGTTGTTTGTGGGGTTGTAAAAGGCAGCTGCTGAGAAGGGAAGCAATTCGGTTTCAGTGATGAAACAATGACTGACTGGCTGTTCTACCATTATTCAACTGAACCATATTTCACATTGGATTGACCATTCATCATTTAACGGGGAACCTTCTGAAGTGTTCACAGCTCTTGTTGTTGTTGTTGTTTTTTGCATCCTGAATAGTTTAGTATCCCTTGCAAACTTTCCCTAAGCCAAAATAATGCATGAATAAGTGAAAGGGGATTGGCTTCCACACAGATCTCCTACTTGTTGCTTTCAATTTTTGAACCTTGTAGAAATCCATAAAAGGACAGATGAGTCCTCTTATATCAAGGGTGGTTTATTCTAAAGCTTTTGATGGGATGCATTTTGAAAATCCACGCATCTTTTGCAAAACCAATCATGATTTTTCTTTTATTGGGTGGGCAACTCTAGTAGTAAGATCTCAGAAGATCTCAGGATTTCTTATGCATTCCACCTTCAACTTTTTTGATCAATGATAAGTCCTATTGATTGTATTGGCAGTTTTCTCCAAATAAATAGGTATGGTTTTGCAATCCTGCTGGAATGAGACAACTGACCTAGAGATCTTACTCTTTTTTACTCTTTTTTTTAACTCTTTTTTTTTCTCCCACTGCACCATTAATCGAAATTTTCTGTATAAGGACCTGTCTCACATTAGAACTATTTGTTCAGATACTCCAGCATTTTGTACATGATAGTTCTGACAGAATGCCGCCCCATCCTTCAACCTCTGCCTCCCGGCAATTTGCCTCCTTGCAGCATACAGCAAACAGTGTGGTCAGCTTCATCACAGCCTTATTTAGCATGAGCAGCTGATTGGTGGTTGGATCTGCCTCCTAGAATGCCTCCTTATCAGCTGTTCCAGGCTGGGAGATTGCTGCTGCTCATTGCCAGAGTCACCACCCATCGCCATCACCACCATTCACTGCCTCCATGTACCCCATTTTCAGCCTCTGCCCACCCCATTTCAGGCAGTGGGAAATAGGTGATCCCTGCTGCCTGGAACAGGCTGAAAATGGTCCATGAACAAGCCAAAAATGGGACGCAAGAAGACAGCAATGGGCAGTGCCAGTGCCAATGGGTGGCGGGCGGCAATCCTCACAGCCTGGAACAGCTGATAAGAAGTATCCTGGGAGGCAGATCCAACCACCAATCAGCTGCTCATGCTAAGTCAGGCTGTGCTCAAGCTGACCACTCTTTTTGCTGTTTGCTGCAAGGAGGCAAATTGCTGGGAGGCAGAGGCAGATTTTTTTTCTTGTTTTCCTCCCCAAAAGCTAGCTGCATTTTATACTTTGGAGTGTTTTATAGTCCAACAAATACAATAGATGCAGGATGCCAAGCAACCAAAATTTGATCACATGACCATGGAGATGCTGCGTTAATTGTAAGCATGACTGGTTGTAAGTGACATTTTACAGTGCTGCTGTATCTACTTTGGATGCTCGCTAAATGAATGATTGTAAGTCAAGGACTGGCTGGAGTTCTCAAACTATCCATTTTCCGATGCAGTGGAAAACCACAGCCCAGAACAACCCCTGTTGAAAGATTCAACTGCCAACCCATTAAGCTTTTGTATATGAAGTGAAAAAAAGCACCTTTCCATCTTCCCATTAGGTATTAAGATGTCTTGACCTGGCTCTCCCTCCCATTCCCCATCAATAGCAAGACGCCTTCCAATTCCTGGAAAGTAACACACCTGTTTCTTTCAGAGGGAAAAAAAACCCAATCCAGAACTTCCACTTACAGTGAATTGTGCTTCTCTCTCTCTGGTCTTCTTTCCCCCTCCTCTTACGCACACTTACCTTCCATGCCTACTAATATTTTTAGTGCTAAAAATTGGTTCCCAGAACCAAAGCATACACTTCAAAAAGGCCAGAGCCCTTCCAGCAATAACATTCAAAAGCACGCAGAGAGGAAAAATTAATGAAGGTGATCTCCAAACGCTGCCTAGACCTGCAGCTGGGTACCCGCTAAAAAGACACCTGTGCCTTTTGCTGTTCCAGAGCTTCTTGCTGTCAGATGGAAGGCGCACATCTATTGTTTAAGGCTCATGCATATTAAAAGCATGAACAAGGTCAACAAAATACCAGGCTTGCTTGACTGGCTCGTAGCAAAACCACTTCTTTTTGCTGCCTTTTATTCATTGCTCATTGGCGCTGCGGAATATGTGAGGGAAAGGATGGGAGAAGGAGGAATGGGAGCAAGTACAGAAATTGGTTAAACTAGTCCATCCTAATCACTTGCCTGGATCCAAATGGTTTTCCTTAATTTCCTTAGGGAAATCCCTGCTTTGTCTGCCGGTGTTACTATGGAAGCCATGATTGATCTGTGGAACAAGGAAATAGCCTGAGTGGTGGATACTATAACTCCTGAGCATCTCCTTCCCTACAGCAAAACTCAATAGGTATTTGGTGCTCCAGAGAGCTGACAGTAATGAAACAAATAGATGGAAGGATGGAATATAAATGGAGCAACTCTTAAGACAAATGGATTGATCATGGAGTGGGCCTCTTTTCTAGGCTTCTTTGAAATCTTACTCTGTGGCCGTGGGGACAGTGAATAGGATCTACTTCTCTTTCTCCTTTGAGTCTGCACAGAAGAGACCGGATATGCTTTTTGATACAAATAGCAAAATCTGGCTCCAGGCTTGTGCCCTGGAATGCACAGATCCCAATTAAGCAAACCCTGGATAGAAAGATAATTTAATTGCAATTTATTCAGAACGTTCTAATTTTGTAAAAAAGGAGATGTCCTCATGCAAAGAAGAAACCCCAGGCATCAACCAGCATTCTCTTTTATGGTAAGTACATCAAAGGAAAAATACAAAAAAAAGTTAATTTGGTTAAAAGTTTTCATAGGATATCACTTGTATGGAGTTAAACAGGTTACGTATTTATACTACATAATACCAAGCATGTTCTGTTGGCCATAAATCATGGCTATGGATTTTTTTTTACCCCTGTGTGCCCCTGGCCAAAATAGCATCCAAACCAGAAAGGTAGATAAGAATATTTTATTTATGCATAAGTAAAGTGTAGGTCTCCCACAGATACAAGGCAGAAAGACCCTTAGGCAGAGAAATAACTTTATATACATATGTTCAAACATATTGGGTTTGGAATGTTTTCTTTCATTGACTAGCATAATTTGAGTCGTAAGACATCTAGAGAGCATGCTTAGTAACTACCCGTATGTATCAGTGCATACTAACCTATAATATTCCTAGCATCATCATTTAAATGTATTTCCAAAAACATGGCAGACAGTTTGAAATGTTAATGAGAAAAAAAAACCATCATAAGTTTATTTAGAGTCCGCTTAGAGTCCATGAAGAGACAAACCAGATGTCAATTAACACCGAAGAGTTTTCTCTTGCAGCTTGGGAATGTTGCAACATATCAATCAATTGGCCCTAACAGGATCCAATTACTAAGCTAAAAGGCTTTTTACATTTCATCCTGCAAGGTTTTGATAAACTGTTAGCATTACATTTAAAAGAGAGGAAAAATAAGTCACATTAAGATACAGGAAAACAATACTCACTAAGTCCATGTTGTTGGTATTACAAAGTCCATGTTACATGTCCCCGAGTACTACGAAGCATCTTCTTCTTGAAGATGTTGGGAGGGATGGCTAAAACAGTTGGAGGTTTACTATGAGATTTTTTATTATTCTTTGATTATATGTGCCTTGCTTTGGACTCCAATATTGGGTGATATAATAACAACAAATGTTTGTCTTGTTTATATGTTGACCTTGTTGATTTCGAAGACATGGACTATGTATGTGGAGAAACAAAAACTATTGCTTGGTTAAACCCTTTCCTATTTAAATTAACCAGATAGGGATTGATTCCATACTTATAAATGAGGGACTTAATACTTCCTAGAAAATGGACGTCAACTGAAAATGGGGGCTTTTGTTGAAAATATCCTACCTACATGGTCTGTAAGACCTTCGTAATCATAGACCATAAGATGTATTCCATTCTTGGGTAAAGTAGTGTCATAACTCCAGATGTATTTTCTGAATTTACCTCATGGTAAATGTTGTAAATGTTCCAACAATGGAAACTGCTTTTGTTGCCTTAGGGAATAACCTAGGTAAAGGGGGAATGGAGAATTGCCAACTGTTTTGAATCTCTCAAAGGCTTTCAATACATTAACCAGTGTAACCTTTCTATGCTGTCAACAAGGTTGAACCTTGGGATTTGCGATGGTTTTGGAATTATTGTTGGGTCAGACCTACATTATGGGGAACTACTGTTCAACAGTTAGGTCATTGTCTGTCGTTGTGTCACTGGTTTTATTTTGTCTTTTGTGCTGTTTATCATCATCATGAAATTGCTTGAGAAGGTCACTTGGAGTTTTAGATTGAAATCCCATTAGTATGCTGATGACACTCAGCAGTCCTGTTCCTTCTGTCTCCAGAGAAGCAATCAATATCCTTGAACATTTCCTAATCTTAGTGATGGTCTGGATGAAGGAGAATAAATTGAAATTAAATCTAGAGAAGATAGTTTGGAGAAAAGTTGAGTCTGGGATTGAGGTGAAATCTGCCCTAGATGGAATTATACTGTCTGACTAAATCAGGTTCATCTTTTAGTAAAGTTGACTCTTAGTTTAGATCTATAGTTAGCTGTTGTGGCAAGAAACAAGTTTGCACAATTAAGGTGAGTGCACCAACAATTCATCTCAACTATGGTCATGTGCTTTACAAGGGCTGTCCCTGAAAATCATCTGGAAAGTACCATTAATGCAAATTGTGGTAGTGAGAATGCTGCTGAGCAATGCAGGAAATAGGGATCATAGGATGCTTCTACTGAAATATTTGTACTGGGTAAAACCTGGGGTGTTAATGTTGACCTTTAAAGCCCTACAGCAATTTAAAGCCTGATATTTATGGTTTATGTGACTAAAGGATCAACAGAGATCCGTTTATATATTTGCTGGGTTGGAAGATGTCTTGTTTGCAGATATTAGTTTGTTTATTCTCCATTTATCATTTCATCTCTAAGAAATTGCCTGGTTATTTATATTGGTAGAAGTTCTTCCAAAGATGCTCTTGTGGCTAGAAACGTGGATCTTGGATATGCAGGAAATAACTTTCATCCCAGATTATGATATGTGCTTCCTAATGTGTTTGGCTCCTACTCTCAGTATTGAGGAAGGTAGCAAAAAACCATCTATTTTACTTCCTCTTAATCGATAATTATTTCCAAGATTTATTTTAACTTTGGTTGTGATTTTTAATTGCATAAATTGTAGGGTTCCATCTCATGCTCTGATAAAGTTTTGTTCATTGAAAGTTACCATTAGCTCGAACTATGCAAGAAGTTGAAGTATGTATTTAATAATACCTACCTGCCTACAACTGCAGATTTCATTGAAGCTGGAGGGACATGGTGAACCTGCCATAGAAGGATTTGAGGTTCATAGCAGGATAATAGATTAAAATATGCAAATTGTTCACAAAGAGACAATGAGTTTCTCTTGCTCGGTGTTTAATTTTAAAGTAAGGTCTGAAGTGGTGCTCCCCTTCCAGCTGGGATAAAATCTTCCTGGGGCTGTAATAGATGGGGCTGTAATAGACATGCAGATGTGATTTATTCAGTCAAAACAATCATAATAGCTCATTTGGGGTCCTAGGATATTGAAAAGACTATATGTTTCACTTCCCAAGGACTTATTGGCATAGAAAAGAAAGTTCTCTTTTCTCAGTCTCAGACTCTCTAAAAAGGAACAGAGAAAAATGAAAAGCATCTCAGCAATCAAAATCGAAAAGCGAGTGATCCTATGCTCAATTTTGTAGGCTCATCCTGGGAATGAAAATGGCCCCGCAATTCAACTCGAAATACACGACACTGCAGATTGGCAAAAGCAAAGTGATTATTTTGAATTTGTTCAAAGGCAAGAGAGAATGCAGAAAGGTGGGGGATTCATCCTGGGCAGTTCAAAGGCCAGAAGAATAAAACTGCAGAAGAGAACCAAGTGATTGGCACTGTCACAAATCTCTACCTACCAGCAAAGGGCTTGCCCCTGTAGTAACTATGATAGACTATGGGTATGGTTTAGGAACACAACAGGAATTATCTATCAAATTAGACTGCTTTCCTGAACCATCTTCCTTTCCCCCCCTCTGAATTGTGGTCTAATGTTTTTCTGAACATTTTCCTAGATCAAGAATGGAGAAGTTGAAGGTCTTAGCACCATACATAGGCTCTAAAACCTTCTTCAGCTTCTCATACTCCTTCTTGATGTTGCTTTCAATTGGCATCATTGCATCTATTATCATCGCTGTCCTCTAGTCTACTAACATGTTGTCTGGTTGATTGCTCAGTACCTGCCAGCTTGTATTGATCTGGAAGTCCCATGGGTTTTTAGCTCTGTTATTTTCCCTTCTGTAGAATGTCCTACCTGGATTTGGGAGGGTCTAACTCCTCATATACTGGGCAGATGGTCCTGTACATAATGACAGCTACCTGGGGATACTATTCAATATATACAATTCCTGCCTATATCTTACACCCTGCCACTGTGTATTGGACTATCTCTGAGGCCCCTTTGCACAATCTGCACCTCAGGTCTTCTCTAGTGTGGTAGATTCCTGCTTTTCAAAAATGTGGTGCTCAGGGCTGTTCTTGTGTTGTTACAATCAGTGCTTCAGTGCTGTCTCTTAGTCCAGCCCTTTCCAGCCACTGGTAGGATTTCCCAATGTCACCTATTTTAGTTGTTGTGCCACCCTGCTTGCTCTCTCTCACTCATACACTCACAGCTGTGATTTAGTGGGTTTATTAATTTCCCCTGCAACTCCCTTCACCCCAAACCCAGAACTGCCCCAATTAAGTCCAGCCACAAGCAGACCAATGCTAGTCCACAGAGTCCATGGCCAACTAGTCCACAAGGCACTTGAAAGTTTTCCAATCGACATAATCCCACCAAGCAAACTTAAATCCTCAATACAAGAAGGTTCATGACATAAGAATGGACTTCTTACAAGGCATGATGCAAGTCAAGGCACAGCATCAATTCAAAGTGAGGCAAGAATCAGAACCACCAGAAAACGCACAGCTAGGAAATGAACACATTCCCACCATCACGTCCACCTGCCTCCTGTGCTAAATAGCCAACCTCTGGTGCAGCCCATCAAGAAGGGCGAGGATTTCTCCTCGTGAGTAATCTGACTCACCTTCTCTACTTCTGCCTTTTCTCTGCCCTACTGTGTTCTTGGATCAGGTGCAGAAGGCTGTTCCTCATCACTGACCGGCTACAGCTGCATATTTTCCACATCTGAAGCCTCAGGACTATCCTGTTGCAGTAGTGCAGTGGTTCCCAAACTTGGCAACTTTAAGACTTGTGGACTTCAACTCCCAGAATTCTCCAGCCAGCAGAGTCAGTTCCTCATCACTAATCGGCTACAGCTGCATATTTTCCACATCTGGAGCCTCAGGACTATCCTGTTGCAGTAGTGCAGTGGTTCCCAAACTTGGCAACTTTAAGACTTGTGGACTTCAACTCCAGCAGAGCTGGCTGGAGAATTCTGGGAGTTGAAGTCCACAAGTCTTAAAGTTGCCAAGTTTGGGAACCACTGCAGTAGTGCTTCAGCCAAATCCCTCTCAGTCGGCTGCTTGGAGCCATTGACTAACCCTTCTCCAATTGTGCCTGGAACTGGCTCATCTTCCTCCAAGCCGACATCTGGAGAGGTATCTGAAGAAGCATCTAGAGTCATCAGAATTGTTTGGCGTGGTACTTCCCACGCTGGGTCGTGTCTTGCCATGGTACTTCCTCTCCTTCATGTTCCTTTTATGTCTGCTGCTTCCTATATATAATGTGCACCAAGTTTACAAAGCGTTATCATTCCCAAAACTTTTAGTCTGTAAAATGCCTCCCTAAATAATCTGAATAATCTCCTTCAAATAATCCGATGATTATTTAATTTCAGTGAAAGACAATCTGAATGTTCAGTGAATGATGAAAACTTGCTTGATAATGACATTTAATAATTTTAGGAATCTCCTCTAATACATCTATACTGTATCAGCTTGTTTCAATCCAGGAATGTTTGGAACATGTTGCATCATATCAGAACGTACTTTTCTAGACAAGACTTCTCTGGGTTGATGCTTCCCAGATTTATTGGATTTCTTTTGCCAAAGCTTCACGACAATATGACTGAGGGCTATATTGGTTAGGAATTATGAAAGTTGAAGCCCATATGAGGTTGGAGAACACTCGTTCCTCTCAACTAGAGATAGCCCTTTACTTATAATCACAACTGGGCATCTGGGTGTGTTGGGGTGGGCAGAGGACTTGGGAGTGGGGTGTCTCACCTCATCTGGGAGATCTGGACTCTCTTTTCTCCCTGGGGAGATCCAGCAATGCTGGCACTCCCTAGAACTTTTGACAGATTTGAAATCTGTTCCTCCAGTGTGCCAAGGGATTTCCTTTCTGGAGGGGCAATCCCTCGACATGCCGAAGAAACAGATCTCAAATCTGCTGAAAACAATAATGAACACCTAGGTTCTGAGCTTTTCAGAATCCTACCCATTTTCCCCATCCCTTTGGAGCCTTTCGAACTCTACTAGTGGGTGGAGGGAAACATTAACAAACAGCGGTGTTTTGAAAGACTGAGAACATTCGTGTTTTTGCTAGCTTTGAGGTTCGTTCTTCCAGAATGTGCTGGGGAATGGAATTTAAATTCAACATTCCCTCTGCTTGCCACCTTCCCTGCTGTCTTCTCCATTGATTTTTAGGGGGAATTCAGTAGAGAAGGCTGCAAATCACATGATTACAGTGTGCTTGGCAACCAGTCAAAAATGCAAAAAAATTGCCAAGTGTCCGAAACGTGGTCATGTGACCTGGGGACCCGGTTAGACATTTCACAATTGCTAGAAATGTATTCTGGGTCATAAAGCACTGGTTTCAAGGCCGCTGTAATTGTGAACAGTCTTTAAATTACTGGTCATAAGTCAAGGACCACTTGTAATGAATAGACTACCAAAGACAGTTAGTGATGGATTTATGTGGAATTAAATATTAATGTATTCACACAGATAGCTCCCTTCTAAAAAAGCATAATCTTACAGTTTCAGCTAACATCCTTACAAGACTTAGCTAATTCTATTCTACAGAGGCAAACTAAGTGTAGGGTATGATTAATTTACTTATCATCCGCGTTTGTTTTTGCCCAACAGGCTATAGCAGAATGTTTTCTTTCTCAAAGTAGAAAAAATTCCTCAATCCCTCTCAAGAATGAGTGTAACCACATAGTTAATGGGGTCAAAGAAATCACTGCTGGGTCACTGTGGTTCTAAGGTTTGCAAGCAATGATGACTTATAAGAAGGTAGCCCCAATTTTCTAAATCAGAGCATATTAGGTGGAGTTGGATATGAATCATTCTGTCTGGGATGGGCAACGATTGCTGCAAAAAGTTATTGAATTCAAAGAAGCTAGTTGGGACCACAACAAGAATCACTCTGCTGTTGAATCATGAAATGGCATGTTCTATGAACCTGTGAGGTTAAGGGGGCATCCGGGGGAAAGGAAATTACTTTAGGAACATGTGCAGGTTGCTTTTCTCCCACTAGTAGGGTATCACAGTTCTCTGCATCTGGAATTAGGTGGTTGGAATGCAGGGTTCAGTGATACTGCCCTTTTTCCTTCTCATTCTCTTCCCTTTCTCAGGCAGATCAGTCACTCTTCTGTTCCAGGAGCCAGGAACAGAGACAGATAGCCCAATTAGGAAGAAAGAGACACTGCAGCTTGCAAAGCAAGAACTCCAACACATAGAAATAACAGCCACTGTCTTACACTGAGTCAGACAGCTCTTGGTCCGTCTAGTTCAGTATCATCTAAAGAATTTCACACAGATCTTTTCAAGCCTTGTTCAAAGGTCCCCGAGATTGGTGTTTGTACCATCTGTACAAACTACAGACATTCTCCTTTAAAAAGCAAAGGAAGAGCCATTAGCTTCAGGGGTGGGTTTCAACCGGTTCGCGGCGGTCCCCGTGAACCGGTTGGTCGGCGAACCTGGAAGTAAGTAACTTCCGGGAACGGCGAAGGGCTCACCCGCCCACCCATGTTCCTTACTGGTCTTTGAAGGCTTCTGCGCTTCCACGCAGGTGCATGGCACATACAGCGCCTGTGCAATTCTCCGTGAGCAGCTGGATGACACATACAGCGCCTGCGCGAGTCTCCGCGAGCAGCTGGAGCATCATGCAGGCGCTAAGACGCATGCGTGAACTGCGTGTGTGCACGAGAACGCCGCCAGCCCCGTTCCAACCGAACTGGTTGGAACGGGATTAGCAACCCACCCCTGATTAGCTTGTATGTGAAAGATTAGTCTTCATATGCGCAAGGGAATTGATCTCCTTCATGTCATTAGTGTAGTTGAGGGGTAGCTCCATGCAAAGAGATGCCACATTTCAAGAAAGTAGGGAAAGGCCATATTTCCCCATAATCCCCAAGCCCCATCTTTTGCAGGCCTGCTATTGTTTGTTCCCTTAGTCATCCTGGTCAGCTCTTGGGATTTCTGTCCATCACATACACTGTGGCTGAGGCCAGCACCTCTGACAAGAGATTTCATCTGATCACAGTGAAGGCTTGAGTAATGGACAGGCGGATTGGAAATGGCAGCTGAGATTTCAGTGGCAGGCCTATCAGGAAATCTGGAAGAAAGGGGCAGGCTTCAGTCAAAACTCGAGCAACTCATTACAACACGGATCTTCCCAGGGGGAAAAAAAGCGAAGGCTGCCCAGTTTTACACAGCTTTATATGTCAGACTCGTCTTTTCAAAACTGTGCAGCACCCAACAAGAGAAAGCTGCATCTTCCAAAACTCTGCTAGTATAAAAGGTCTTGAGTTTTACATTCTTACTGCAAAACTCCCAGGAGTCCTATAATATAAGAAGATTGGCCACCATATTTTAATAAGGCCCAGTAATCTCTTTAAAAATAAGGATTCTGCCCCACAGTTGAATTGAATGGTCAAAGAAGGCCTGGACATCAACAAAAGTGCCATTTCAAACCTAATCATCACATAGGATTTTCAGGTTGCTAGCAAATAGGTCTCTATCTCATCAGAAACAAATGATTGGACTTCAGGAGAACTAGGTTCAAATTTCCACCTGTCATGAAGATTAATGAACCACTGTAGAGCAGGTATTTATTTATTGTAGGGTCACCCATCTCAAATTCATTATTCTGGATAGATAGTACTAAAAAAAATCTAAAAGCAGATTAAAAACTAATAAAAGAGTCCAGAAGAACTATATATAATGCTCCAAGTCTCTTGGAGAAATAATGGATTAAATGGGCCCAAATAAATCAATCACAAGAGTCTGCACATTTTAGAAAGCAAGTTAAAGGTCTTCAAATGCTGCTAAACTACCTTTTATTTGCTTGGAGTCAAGTGGCATTATTATGGTTCATCATAAAGTCAGCCAGATGTTGAGACTGGATTTAACATTTTTGTACACTTATCAAATCTGGGATAAGCAGATGTACATATTTGATACCTTTGATATCATTTCAGGACGTAAGTTGTTCCGAGTAAAGCTGTCCTTGGATGCAGTTTTCCTGCATCAGCTTTGACTGATGCGATTTTGTCAATGCTGATGGTATCCAAGTGATGCTCCAGATGTTTTGGGATTGCACCCAAGCCACTTCATTTCTATTGGTACTACCTTTGCTTTCTTTTGCCGCAGTCATTCCACTACTATTTGTGAATCTTTCTATTTTGGATTTTCTCCAGTTCTTTTTCTTCTATTCTGCTGTCATCAAGTACTGACATGTCCACTATCCAGACTTTTTTTTTAATGACAATCGTTTAGTCTGGGGTGTTATGTGGCAGGTGCTTATCGGTTTCAATTCTAAAGTCTCAGAGCACTTCAGTCTCTTCACTTTCTACTACTTTGTCTGTTTTGTATTCCCACCAATTCTTGCATACAGGCAAATAGCATTTCTTGCAGTTATTCCAATGCACCATTTTGCTAGTTCATCATGCTGTAGTCCATCTGTGGAATCGTCTTTCAGCCACTAACTAGGAGGTCCACTGTTTCTTCAGCTTCTTGGCAGAGGTGACATTTGCTGTCTGTTGCTGTCTTCTCAATTCTGGCTTTATTATTATTATTCAGAAGTTTCACATCAGCAGGAAATCTAATGTTTTCCTGACATCATTCAAAATTAGTTAAGTAACCCTACAGAGAAGTTGGACATAATTATTGATTTGGTAAACCTTGTGTTTACACCCAGGAATATGAAAGTTTAATATTTCATTTTTATTTTATCAGTTTCCTTACAGATCTCCCTCTTTCCCTGATTTATTTACCCACAAATCTCTGTCCATTTCTTATTCATTTCTACTCCATTGACTGGCCATAGAGCATGTTTAAAATTAAAAATACAAGTACAAATATTTACAGGAGTTGTGGAAAATACTAGATTTTTTAAGGACTGGATCTAATGCTATAGTGATAAACCATCCCACCCATAATGGTCTGATTGTAGCACACATTGGCTTTTTTCTTATTTCAAACAGAGGTAACTCTATCCTTCCATTTCCTAGCATGGGAAAAACATTGTTATTGACATGCTTTTCAAATTTGGTTCATGATGTTTTTGCTTTTCATCACGGTGGAATGAAAATTATAAGAAAGAGAGATTGTGAGAGAATATTCATATTCAAAATATTCATCATGAAATGTCATAGAAACCAGACCTGGGTTTGCTTGAAGAAATGTTATGATTTAAATCTTGAATTAGGTCTTGGAGGACCATGGCAACAAAGGATATTTAAAGGAGGTCCATGATGAAGAAACATTTGAGAACTGGAGTAAAATTTGCAGCAACAATTACACAAATGAGCAGAGTAGACAGAGATAGTTCTTCCAACTCAGATATATAAAAATCTGCTCCAAATGAACTTGACTCTCTCTGGACTTGTGTTAACTTCTGAATTAGAGATCAACACTCTCTTTTCTTTCTCTAGCGCTCACTCATCTATTTATATATGTATGGTTTGTACTTCTCTAGGGTAAAACACTCAACCACCTCTAATCAATTTGAACATGAAACATAGCAGATATACCCAGAATGTGAAAAAGTGGCATGTTGGAGATGATGTCATTGACAATGCGCTGTCCATGGTGCTGCTACCTTCCTTCTCTTGTTGCTCTGGGGTCATCTCTGGAAGTAGGACTAGAATTTGGAGAATTTGAGACTTTATACTGTATATAAGAAAACAATCTCTGATTGCTGAGTATGTGCTTAGAGGGGAAGAGAGGGAAAAAGAGCAATGTGCCTGTGGACCTTTTTATATGATTCTCAAGGTATTCCAGCCATCACACTGTGCTAATAATCTTGAGTCATTCATGGGTTGCTGTGTGTTCTCTAGAGAACTATGAATTTCACTTGCCAGCTGAATGTTTATTACTGTGATGGTTAACAGACACCCCACAGGCCATGTGAAATCCATGAGGCAATTTTACCAAGCCAGCCAGTGTTTTTAAGAGAGGTACAGTCAAAGTATCTGCATGGAATGCTGAGACTCTAAGCTTTTGATAAAAAGAGGCTTTCTACTTGGATGTTAAGACCTATCTACTTGTATGAGTTCTACTGATAGCTCTGATGCCTCCTGGCTCTGCTGACATTTACTGACTATCCTTTTCAACCACACACGCTATGAAAGTGTGATGGTCTGGAAGCATCCTTAACTTGTCTTGTGCAGATTCTATACACAGGGAAATGCCAAGCAAATTCAAATCAGTATCAGAGATAAGGATGTTGTGGCCCGCCAGTGGCCAGTGGAGATGGCAGCAGAGTCAGATAGTGAGGAGGTTGGGGAGGAACATCGTCCAGTCCTGGAGGCTGGGGAAGGCTCGGATGAGGGCTCTGTGTTGGAAGCGGAGATGGGTCCAGGACTGTCTGGCAGTTTTCCAGTGCTTTCATAAATAGACAGCAGTGAGGCAGAGGAATAGCTAGAGCCTGTTCCCAGTGTGCACGTGCGCAGAGCTGCCAGAAGAAAAAAACAGCTAAGAAATCAGGGTTGACTTGGGAGTAAAGCTACAATAGGATGGTGAATGTCCCCTCCCATAAGAAATAAAAGAGAAGTGAAAGGGGAGTTGGCTTTTGTAGGAAACAATTTGTTGGTTTGTTCATGCACTGGTTTGTTCATTCGTTTGTGCGATCGTTCATTTGTTTGTTTCAGGAGTGTGAAGATCTGTCTATGAATGTCAGAGACTCTGTCAAGTCTTTCCTTGCATAGCACTGCGTTTGGAAAATATTTACATGGCAGCTTTCCAAGCTAGATAAGGTCTGTGGTCATAAATTCACCTTTGAAAGATTGTTTACCAGGCCTTTGCTGAATGTGAATGAGAGGAACTCACATTCATTTAATAAAAGGGGTTTTGTTGAGACCAGGAATCTGCTTTGTGCTTTTTGGGGAAACCTAAATCAGAACAAAGGAGGACCAATAAAGGAGAATAACTATAGTTCAGAGTTGAAATGAGAGATCCTTAGTACTCTCTACTTGGTTGTTTTCTTGCAGATGTTTCATTCCCAAACTAGATAACATCATCAGTGCTAGTGAAGAGAAGGAGCAAATCCAGCTAAGGGGAAGCTAAAGACAATTCAGAGTCTAGTCAATTCTGGAGTGTGGCCCATCCAGCATTTTCCAGGAGTCAGAAAAAAGCCTGTATCATTCAGGTGTCATTAAAAAAGGCAAGTAACGCTACATCACAGCTTTTACAAACTAGGCAATTCTAAATGTGTGGAACTTCAACTTCCTTATTTCCCTATCGATTATGTGGGAATCAGCATCCTTTGCTTCAAGAGAGCAAGAGGCTCTAACTATAATTTAGGGTTCCTACTTCTCACAAAGCATAAAGCCAGGGGTGGGGAAGAAAGGTGTGTGTGTGTAAAGGAAATAAAGCATCTAACATAACCCTTCGTGCAACTGACAGGTGGGAAGAAACAGGGTTCGAGGCCAACCTGACAGCTCTGAGAAATGGGTCAAGAAAAGTAGCAGGATTTGCAGAAGCTGAAAGAAGCTTCCTATCACTGGCAGCCTTAGAAGAGGAGCTGTCAGAATGGCTGCAATGTAGAGAGAGCTGGGAGGAGTGCAAATGAGCAGGAAGTGGAGAGGCAGATGAATGAGCCACCCTGCCTCCCTTGCAAAAGGCAGGAGGGCAGCTGACAAAGAGCTGAGATTTGTCAGTATGGAGGGACTCCATTCCTGTTCTGAGTAGTTGGGGTTCTGCCTTACATGATTTATCCCCTCTTGAATTTATAGTCACTTGCTTGCTACATTGCTTGCTACTTTTTGTATTTATTTATTTTATATCTGTGCCTTGGGATGAAATGTATATCCAGGCACAAACTGTTCTTTCCCCAGCTTTGTGTTAGACTTTTCCAGAGATCAAATATTCAAGGGAAGTATCCACGTCTCCATTTGTGCATGTCACAAAGCAGGAGCAAGCATTTAGTTTCCCACATCATTTTATGTATGACAACTTAACCCACCCATGTAATAACCCCCCCCACCCGTCATTTTACAGAGAAAACACATGGCTAAGAGGCCCCAATGAATGGTTATTAGCCACAAGAAAAAGAGCTCTTAGTGTTAATAATCTCTTATTAATTTGTTAATAATCTGTTCGAATAGGCCCTGATTCAATTCAAATTGGAGATTCGAGATCTGAAGAGAGAGTGATTCAATTTGCATTTGTGATTCACTGGCAGGAAGAATTTATCTCAGTGCGAACAAAACAAAATGAAACAAAATGAATTGCTTTATATATAAATCCCCAACTAAAACCAGAACTTGTAATGACTGATGACAGTGGAAGATTTGTTGAGATGGAAGTTAATTTGCCTGGAATTAAGATTTTGATATTGGGAATTTATGCCCTAAATGAAGACAAAGTATCATTTTATAAAGGATTTATGAAGAGATGAATGGATTTTTCTTGGTGTTTGATAAGGGATTGGAATGAAGTGATTTCCCCACAATTGGATAGAACTTCTGAGAAAAAATATATATTAAAACCACTCAAGGTAAATTGCCAAAAAAATTGTTTGATTTGATAGACAATTTAGAGCTTGTGGACATATGGAGGCAGAAAATTGACAATTTAACAGAGTGCATCTATTTTTTCTCAAAGAATGATCCTTTTAAAGAGTAGATACAATTTGGATTTCAAAGAATTTGGCCACTAAGGTTTCTAAGTAGAGCTATTACCAAAAACTTTCAGATCATAATCCTGTTAGTTTGGTTTATATGGGAAATCTAGTTCTTTTAGATGAAGATGAAATAAAATAAAAGCAATAATGGAGGATTTCAAAAGGAATTAAAACATTTCTTTGAAAATAATGTAAGTAAAAGTGGATTGGGATGCAAGCATACATTCATAAAATGACTTTCCCGCAGTCACTCTCTCAGTTTAATCTATCTGATTTGATTGTTGTTGTGGGACAGAAATGGAAAGGGGGAGTTGTCATATAGACCCATCCCCAGGAATCTACAGTGAGAAGCAATTTTATTGAGAACTCCTATTTTGTTCTGGAACTGAAGGTTGCATACATAGAACTCCCTCTTTCCATTTTTGTCCCACAACAACAATCAAATCAATTAAATTAGTCTGAGAAAGTGATTGGACCAAAGTCATCTGGTGAATGTGTACTTGGGTCTACGGCAATTCATTGTGGTCAACTCACCATGGCCAACTCACCATAGTCAACTCACTGCGGGACAATTCACCATGGCCAACTCACCACAGGACAACTCACTGCAGAACAAGACCTACATTAATATCAAAGAAATGGTGGAATAGAATCATTTTAAAAAGGATGCAAAAGGAGGGACAGAATGAAACATGAATGGCAAAAATTAAAATATTTTTAAATTTATTTTAAATAATTAAGTAGAATGGTTAAATTGTCCCACAGCAAGTTGTTCTATGGCAAATTGGTTGTGGCAAGTTGTCTAGCGGTGAGTTGGCCATGGCAAATTGGCAAATATCTATTAAACATGGGAAAGGAACTCCTGTTGGACCTTCATCCACAAGACAACGTTAAACACATGGTATTATCCCACCATGTGTTTAATATTGGCTTTTGGATGAAAGTCCAACAGGAGATTAACCTCATTTTTCCATTATTCTGATTACAATTTATTCATTTTGATCTGAATAATGGAAAACGTTAATCCCCTCCCAGACAAAATCATCCAATTGTAATTTGCTTGATTTCTTTGAGAGCTAAATCAGTGGATTTTAGGACACACGTCCCATTTCACTTGAAGATTAAGTAGAGATGGAGAGCCTTTATTTTTACACTCCTTACTCTTGCAATGCCTCAAGAGTTAACAGTATTTGATTTGGCTTTTAACTTTTTTTTAAAGGTTTTTTTTTTAGGTTTATGGCAGAAGTAAACTCAAAGGTACGTGTGAATAAGCCACCTCTCAAGTTAGTCTTTTTATGGAGTGTCCTAGAGCTTAAGGGTGCAACATATATATTTTTTTCCTACAGAAAGCAGCAGGGTCCTTTCCTGACCTCTGTGGTGTAAAGGATTTCATGGAGGTAGTGATGGGTTAAAATCAGAGGTGGTATTCAACAGGTTCTGACCAGTTCTGGAGAACTGGTAGTGGAAATTTTGAGTAGTTCAGAGAACCGGTAAATGCCACTTCTGACTGGCCCTGCCCCCATCTATTCTCTGCCTCCCGAGTCCCAGCTGATCGGGAAGAAATGGGGATTTTGAGAGACCGCCTACTGCCGATTACCTCCACACGACCTATTAGATCTCATCGATTAGGCCTCCTCCGAGTTCCATCCGCTGGCCAATGCCGACTGGCAACCACGCGGAGGAGAGCCTTCTTGGTGGTAGCTCCGACTCAATGGAACGATCTCCCCGTGGAGATTCGTACCCTCACCACCCTCCAGACCTTCCGCACAGCCCTTAGAATCTGGCTATCCCGTCAGGCCTGGGGCTAAAGATTGTAACCCGCCCGAATGGTATGAGTGTTGTGTTTTAATCATTTATTGTATTGTCTTATATGTAAAAGTCTGTTTTCCCCCCTTCCTTGGATTGTGAGCCGCCCTGAGTCCCCCCAGGGATAAGGGCGGCATATAAATAAACCTTCAATTCAATTCAATTCAATTCAATTTTGCAGTAACCTTCCCCTGGAGTGGGGAGAGAATAGAGATTTTACAGTATCTTTCCCCTGCCACGCCCACCAAACCAAGCGATGCCCACAGAACCAGTAGTAAAAAAAATTGAGTCCCACCCCTGGTAAAAATCCTTAGTGAACAGCCTCTGCTCAGAGCTTTGAGTACTGAGCTCCATGGGCAAGAGATAGTATGACCTGGTAAAAGGTTTCTATTTGTGTTCCCCTCACATATCAAATAGAAGAAAGAAACACACAGGTGCTTAGGCTCATTTATCATTTTTTTTCATCGTTCAGGCAATCCATGGTGGAAACAAAAAGTGATGTGAACCATTTAGTGATGTTATCATGCTCATCAATAAATGACTAGCAAATTATCAGCCTCAAAAAAACCCAACAGGTTTTCTCCCTTCAACCTAGAATCAGCCAGAACAATTGACATTCTTTTCTAAGACTTAAAAAAAAAACGCTCATGTATTTTGAAACCAAATATAAAAAATCTTTATCATTTCATGCACCTTAGGAACATAAACAACAACAAAATAAACCAAGTCAAAGGTTCTGCAATGTTCAGTTCTTCATGTGATCAGTGAGGAGCCACTGGGAAAAACATAGAAAGGACAAAGGCAGCAGCAGCAGCAGAAGCCATCTATTTTTGTTCCCCAGCAGCTAATACTGTTCATGATACTGGAGATAAATGCGCTCTACATGGGGCTGCCCCTGAAGACTGTTCGAAGACTTCAGTTAGTCCAGAATGCAGCCGCGCAAGTGATAGTGGGTGTACCTAGGTACACCCACGTTACACCTATCCTCCGCGAGCTGCATTGGCTTCCCATTGGTCTCCAGACACGTTTCAAGGTGCTAGTCGTTACTTTTAAAGCCCTACATGGTATCGAACCTGGTTATCTGAGAGACCGCCTCCTGCCAATCACCTCCCAGAGGCCTATAAGATCCCACAGACTAGGCCTTCTCCGGATTCCATCTGCCGGCCAATGTCGGCTGGCGACTCCCTAGGGGAGGGCCTTCTCTGTAGCTGTTCCGGCCCTATGGAACGATCTCCCCGTTGAGATCCGGACCCTTACTACCCTTCCGGCCTTCCGCAAAGCGACCAAGACCTGACTGTTCCGGCAGGCCTGGGGCTGTTGATTTGTCCAGCCCCATCCTAAGTTGTGAATGTTGTGGACTTTTAATGTTGTTTTGTTTTTGTATGTCTTCCCCTTCCCTTTTTTACTTGTAAGCCACCCTGAGTCTCTTTGAGAGTGGGCAGCATACTAAATAAATAAATAAATAAATAAATAATAAATAAATAAATAAATAAATAAATAAATAAATAAATAAATAAATAAATAAATAAATAATATCCTGGACATGACCAGGAGAATGGATTAGTTCTTCCCATCACCTTAAATGAGTCTGTGATCTGAGCCCTGGGAACCGGGGAGGCAGCTTAGAATGAAGGAGTCGGCAGTACGTTCAGCCCCTGACCATGTGCCTGACCACCTTTGGATGTAGGAGTGATTTTTGTCTAGAATATGTTCCCACCTTAGCCCCCAGCCAAATCTAGCCAATTTTCAACAACATGATCTTTCTTTTGCTGACTTCCCCCTGCTGAACACATCAAGTTTGTTTCTATTCCGTTCAGTTTTCTAGACGGAAAAATGGGGCTTTGGTGGATGGAGTGAGGAACTCTTGATCTCTTTTATTTAATTTCTTCCCAACATTCGGCTGGCTTAGAAAAGAAAAAAAAAGAAATATCTTTACAAGGTAATGGTTCTTATTCTATTCCAGCCTTCAGCATCTTGCTTGTAGACCTTTTCTTTTTTTAAAAAAACCCTTTTTTCCCATTCCATCAGAAAAAAAAATTGCATTAATCGACGAAACATTCCCTTGTCATTTAAGCCAGTGCCTAGGGAGTGTTCATACAAAACACTTATTCTACAAAATGCTCGTCAGCAGGGAATCTACCCAGCTTTTCCCTATTACCCAAAGCCCCTCCTTTTCCAGCCTTCAGCATTTACTAATTTCACCCGAGAGCCTCCCAAATTGCACAATCTAAAGTTGTAATATGCAGAAAATTGTATAAAGCCTTGTTTTAAAACGCTAGCTGGTTTGTGTTATCTTTCAGGGGGAAAAGCAGGAAGAAGTTCAATTCTCTTGTACCAAGAGAGTGACTTTGTGTGTGTGTGCGTGCATGTGTGTATGTGTTTGTGTATGTGAGGGTGTGGGGAGGGTGTATGTGCAAATGTGAGAAACTGTTAGAAAACAAGGAAAAACATGTAGCCCAAAAGGGAGGTAACATTCTAGCATTACTATATTTTTTGCCTTTATTTAATCTCAGTTCTTCCCTTCACCTTCCCTTTAATCTCATATTTTTTTCCTTTCTCCAAGGTTTCGCCTCTTCCATGCTACCTTCAGAAGCCTTCAGGGATGGGAGGGGGGAGAGCAGAGGGAAATTAATCTGAAATCAATTAGCCGAGTTAGAGATGCTGATGAATTGCAGAATTATTGAAAAACAGATATCAATTACCCAGATGTACAAACCACTGAATAGGTGGCCTTTCCATTACCAACAACAAAAGGCACATGAGTAGCTGATGGGCACTACTCCCCCCTCTGCAGCCTCAGCCAAGAATACCACATTCACATCATTGTGAAAGCCTTGAAGTTCTGTTACCTTACCAGGTAGACCAGACAAGGACTATGACAGATGAATTAATTTGACCCTGTATTAACAGAATCTTGCAAATCTAAAAAAATGATTTCCCTGCCTTCTCCTTTGTGCCTGAGAAACTACGGAGGATCTCTTCTCAGCCTCTTGCCCAACCCATTACCTAGCTGTAGGTCATTCTCTTATCTGACCCATCTCTAGGCAGTGTCTCAGGGCCCAGCCTCCCAAGATGATTCCCACATAACATTGCCAATTCTGCTTCAAGGGAGCATTTGTCAAGATTTTCTCAAACGGACACAATATCTGCCACTACATTTGACCTAAAACCTAAATAGCTGACCCTCATACTCAATCTGAACAGTTTTCTTCTATGAAATCTGTAACTAGTCCCTCTCAAAACTGTTGGAATGGGTTGGGAAGGAAAAGGATGGATGTTTTCCTCCCCAGTTCAAATTATGACCCACACACACACACACACACATATATATATATATATATATATATATATATATATATATATATATATATATATATATATATATATATATATATATATATATATATATATATATATATATATATATATATATATATATAGCTGATGAGAGCTAAATAGCTTGAAATAGATCTATACTAGTCTCCCTTTATTTATTTATCAGCACAAATAAAAATAAAAATAAAAAAAACACAAATATAACAAAGGCAACAGTAAAAATATTGGGTTTCTGTCGTGATGGACTCTTGTGACGAGCCAAAGGACAGATGATGGAAGCAGTTAGCTTCCTCCCATAATTGGGGCTTACCAGGGGTTGTAAAAATCTAATAGATACCTTTCACCCTGGCTTCGCTGATAACGGATAAGAGCCTAATGGCTAAGATCTCTGCCTAGTGTGCCTAGTATGCCATATAGCCCAGGTTCAAATCCCAGTAAGGGTATGGCTAGCTGATGAGAGCTAAATAGCTTGAAATAGATCTATACTAGTCTCCCTTTATTTATTTATCAGCACGCGCGCGCGCACACACACACACACACACACACACACACATATATATGTATATATATATATATATCAACCAGTCAGATCCAGCAGCTGCTGATTGTACAGACAGAGACAGCTCCATCTTCGGTGCAGAAGAGACCCCCTTCCCAAGGCCATTACTTCTCCAGCAGGGAAGGAAATGGAATGGCAATTAATCTCAGCGCTGTCGCTTCCCCTCTTACTGATTGATAAACTGGTCTCTAGCTGTGGTAGCATTTGGAGTTGAAAAGTACCAGCCAGCAGAGTGTTCCTCTTGGAAAACTGGACCTGCTGTTTGTTGCTGTTAGCACATCTGGCTTAATTATGCCAGATGTGATCAGTAAAGGATTGGTGGCAATTACATGTGGCATTCCCCAGGTTGTTGATAGCACTGCATAGGTAAGCACAACCTCCAACGCCAAACTTGAATGCCCCCAAACTGGGAAGCACAACCAGTTGCAAAGCGAGCGCTTCAGTCCTTGGGAACCACATAGATTGCCTGTGGAAATGTGCGAACAGATTTCTGGAAGCCCTGAGGGACAAGCAAAAATTAGCATTTCCATTTACTTGGAGATGGGTTTCAGGCATCTGTCTGTTCAAGTTCTGGAATCTTCCCTCTGGATATTAGAAGTGCTGAAAGATTGATTGAAATCCGAGGAATTGGATTACTTTATTGCCACTTCACAGCCCTGAAAGCTACTGCCTTGTTTCTAAGAAATAAACTTCTAGTTTTCTTAGCTATAACTGATGGTTCTGAAAAATAACGTAAACAACATTCCCAGAGGCAATGAGGGTTCTTGAGTTTCCGACAAGAGTGGGGAACTGAAAATGACCCAAGGGAACCATTCCCCCCCCCCAAATCCCATAACTTGAGTGAATCAGTTGACATAAGGACAACAAGCAGGAAAGCCATCGACCCTCCGCCCGTTCCTTCATTCTGATAATTTCAGACACATTTTGAAAAGGGGAAGGCTGTCCTGAAATAGCATCTCTCAGCTGAACTGGTTTTCCTTGTTAGAAAAGATAAGGGTGCGATGATAATTCCAGCAACCATCACTTCAGAAAGCCTAGAGAACCTTCAAGTTGTGGTTCTCAGCCAACCAGATGAAGGGGATGGAAAATGGAGTTAGGGAAGAGAACATGGGTTTCTTAAAACCCTGCGAGCTAGGTTGGGGGAGGCCTGCCAGATCAGATTTGACCTGTAGACTAGTAATCACACATCCATCTCCAATTTTTCTTTAGCTTGGCAATCCAAAATGTCTAGATAATTTATTGTAAAAGCTGCCAACTTCTCTCCATTTCTGTTTTTCATCTGTAAGGAAGCACTGTGCGTTATGCCCAAGTATAAAGATGGGCTCATGAATTTTATATTTTCAAAACAGATTGATCAACTTTTCTCTGTTCCACTCCAACAGCTTGGAGAGCAGTTCCTTAATGCCACCTAAAATGTTGCAGCAAAAATCGAATGCCTCTTGTATCTTCCCAAGGTCCTTTTGCCATGCAGACATCATGTCTCCAGCACTGGATCCTTTTCCTCCCACTTTAAAAACTTGCTTTGTAGAACTTTTTGTCTGATGCAAATGTCTGCAAGTTTCAGCAATATGCACATTTTTTATGAGCTTTATGTTATTAGCCTCATAAAGATTGACTTGAAGTAGATTTTGCAATACTTTATATCTATTCTGTGATCCCCATGTCACATCCCTTCATACTTGCAGATATAAATAATAACAAACCAGTGTCTTGCAGATGAAAGTAGCAACCACACAACACACACACACACACACGTTTCTCAAATCCAGGCAATTTACCCAGGAAAATGAGAATATGCTATGTCAATCACTGGCAGCTTTAAGGATGGGATACAAACTCTATTTGTAATAAGCATCACTGTGGGAAATCTCACACATCTGTTTTAGATATTCTAAACAGAAACCCAGATGGCAGTGAATCTGAATATTGTCCAAAAAGGGAATAGATAAAAGTACAAAAGCATGCATACCCTTAAAACTGTGCACATCTCCTTTTCAAGAGAGAATCAAAAGACTTAAAAGCTAATCTTTCATACTGACACTTCTGGAACTCCAAATAAGATGGTTGGTTGCAGTTGGCCAAATCCTAAAGCAGGATTATTTTCCTTCCCTGCTATTTTAGATCCATTTAATCTGGACATGCCAAGGCTGAATTCCACATGGAAGGCAGGTGCTCCATCATTCGCTCAGCCATGTGTGCATATAGATGTTAAAGGAAAATAAATTATGACAGTAGCATTCCCGAGGAACACATTTTCACTGTGCTACCAAAATAAGAGGCATGCCAGACAACCTATAGCATTCACTCCCAATCTTGTGACCATCAGATGTGTTGTGATCAAACTTGTGTCATCCTGTGTTTCTGTGCTTGGTGAAGATGATGGGAATTCTAATCCAATCATTGGGGAGGGAAGACACAAGGTTAACTGTAACAGATCAAACATATTGAATTAACCATGGAAGTATCCAATTAGATGTCCCCAGATGAGGATAGGTCTAGGAATATTCTAGGAAAATATTAAATTAATTGTTAGTTGGGAAATAATAATTTTAGTACTTCTGGAGGATTTAATAAAGGTGACCTCACATAATCACAATCAAAATTAGACATGGTACATGTCACACAGTACTCCTGGCTTAGATTTTGGGCAATCTTCTGCCATCAAATTTTGCAAAGATTCTTTGACTCAATGTGGTTTAAGCAAAAAAATAATGTTTTTGAATTCTCCAATTGCAAAATGATCTGGAACATGTAGGAGATGGCCAGGCTGAGCCCAAAGCTGTGGTCAAATGAATCATTAGTTCGGTTGCTACGCTCTCATAAGAGACCCAAGGCCAGCAATCTCTTGAAGTCTGTTGACTCTTACCTGGCACCAATTTCCTTTGATGGTTAATGGATCAGATTCTTATGTATAGGTAGCATGGAATAAACCTGTAGTGCTTTTGAACTCCTGAAATCCTGGCTCCTGATTTCTTGCACCTGACAGAACACGCCTCACTTTACAATGACCTTTAATACATTTTGGGATTAGCCTAGTTCAACAGTCTATATTTAAGACTGTTCAATTCTGACCTGAAATTTTGTGAGTTTCCTTTTTGGGTAGAAACTTTTGACTTTATTTGTTTTTACTCCCGGGATGTTTGAGAATTTTTCCCTTTTTAATTTCCTAGTCTGAAAAAGCTTCTTGGGAGGACTTCGCTGTTGATGACTTCCCTTAGGATTTAATGGAAGTAGGAGAAAGCAGGAGGCTGAGCTCACTAGCAAAATGAATGTTGAAAGATAGGACATTCATTCTCTCTTTCTTTCCTTCTCTCTTTTGACATATGCACACTGCCTTCAATTGCCCTCAAACTAAATAGATTAAAGAATACCATACTCAAGCCATAAGGACTTCACCAAAAGTTGGCTTCTATTTTGAAAGGGATGCTGAAAACTTTCTCTTTTGTCATATTGCAGAAAAGCTGAAAGGAGGCGGGTGAAGCAGAACAATTCTGCAACAATACTGACTTTTTTCTTTGCAGTGATGAGGTTCTCCCATCCCACTCATTTTTGGATTTTTGATCCCTTGTCCTCTGCTTTAGAGAAAGGTAAAGGTAAAGGGACTTGGAAAGACAGCCACAGGGCTATCATTCATCTCTCAGTTCCCAGAGGTGCAGGCTTTTTACGGATCCTTTTTACAGAAAGCACGGCGGGTTCATTTTGTATTCTTATAATAGTAAGCATGGGACTTTTAATTACGCCTCCTATAGGTTGCTATCCAAGTCCAGAGGAATTTGATTTTATCTGCTTTTCAGCTATAAAATGTAAAAAAAAGTGCTACGGGTTTATAAAATATTATTATTATTAGCATTGTGGCAAAATGCCTGTCCTTTGCAATTGCTTTAAGCATGCTGAATGTTATTAATGTGTGATTTCACTGAATTTATATTTGAGAAACCTCCCTAGAGGCTCTACAAGCCATGTGGCCAGGATATAAATCTTTTAAAAAAAAGTCAACACAAAAGTTATTAAAGGCAAAGGAGCAAGCTCCAGGTTATAGCCTGGCAGCCTAAACTATCTGTACGCATATTTCAGATACAGGAGAAAATGATTCTAATTACTGCATGTATTTAGGAGAAAACACTTGTGGGTGACAACCTAAGTCCTTGCAGACCCTAGTATTGCTGATAGGTCTCTTTCTTCTGCTGATGCTGCAGGAGATCATAATCCCGTTGGTTTCACCTTTACAGCCTACACAAGAAAACATGAAGAAACAATAACCTTCCTCATCAATCTTGTTTCCATCTCTTTTCCAAGTCAAGCATTTAATTTGGAGCTATTTATTTGCCATGCTAATTGAGCCTTCAAAGCTGCATGGTCTGCTGGGATTATTCCCCCCCCCCCCAATGTTGCCATCACTGACACCAAGCTCATGTTTTATCAAGTAAGAATTCTTTAGCATGGAAATCAAGCATTTCTCCACTCTAAACACAAGAGACCTTGGGATTTCCAACAAAATGCTCTGAAGTAAGAATGACCCATTCCATAAATACTGTTGTAAAGCACCTACAGTCTAAGGATTGGGCAGGATTTAAATCTTTGTAATGAATGGTTACAGGTACATAACACACGGGGATCTTTGCTTCCATCTCCCAGCTTGAGGTTTTCTGAGTTGGGTATCAAGATGCTAATAAAAAGCAAGCAAATTAAGGGAGCTGAAATCTTAACAATGAAGAAGGCTTAAAAGGTTCAGGCTGTTGCTTTTGATGTTGTGCTGCTGTTGTTTTTACAATTAAGGTACAAGAGACTCAGTGAGGAAGCATAGAAGTTATTATACTATAGAGCAGGGGTGTCAAACTCAATTTCATTGAGGGCCCCATCAGGGTTGTGTTTGACCTCAGAGAGCCAGGGGACATGGCGTGGCCAGAGTGGGCATAGCTAGCTCAAAGTCACTCTTTGATACTCCATTTTTGGCCACAATGGCCTCCTTCAGCCCTCTACCAGCGAAAATGGTCTCCCCAAGCTCCGTTGTCAATGGCAGAGGGCTGTAGATGGCTGTCTTGGCTGAAAACAGAGTCCGGGCGAGCCCCTCACAGCTTCCCTGAGATCCATTTTTCCTGTGGTCCCATTGGCAGAGGGACCACAGGCTGGTCCTTTACTGTTTCCAGGGCTGGCCCACGGGCCAGATCTAAGCACTCCGTGGACTGAATCCCGCCTGTGGGCCTTGAGTTTGATACCCCTGCTATAGAGGGAGCAGGCAATAAAATAAGAACATAAGAAAAGTCCTGCTGAATAAGGTAAAGACCCATCTTAGTCTGGCATTCTGTTTCTCACAATGGCCAACCAAATATTTCTCTGATGCTTAGAGCAAGAGACAGAGACATATTCCACAGTTATTTCCCCTGTGTGATGCTTCCAACCCAAAAGAACACAGAGTCTTCAATATCCATAGTCCACACTTCTCCTGTCCTCCATAAATTCCTCATAAAGCCATCCAAGTGATAATCAGTTTTCAGTTACTGAATTCCACCAATGAATTATGTAACACTGGAAAAACGCTGGAACATTTCCTTTTGAATGTTCCAAATTGTTGTAGTATATAGAATAATTACTACGCAAGGTCCTAACTGCTCCATTTTATTCCCAGCCCACACCAAATTGTTTATTCCTCCCATATTCTGCAGTAGTTTCCTGTGGCCATCGGCATACTTTTTCCTAATCAGTTACTCCTTGTTTGACAATAGAAATAGTCTAGACCGTAAATTAGTGGAGAGAATTCAGGCCCCTTTGTTTACCAGAAATATCCAAGTTTACAAGCTAGTTTAACAAGCTTTTTTTCTCCTCTAGAAATAATGGGGAAAGAGGTTTGGAAGGAGGGGAGAACGGCAAGAAAACCATTAAAACTGTCTCCTGAAACTGGCTGCCTTGATGTTTCATATATTCCTCATCCTAATTTAGCTTGTAACATAATTACATAGTAACATACTCTTTCCAATCTAGGTGGTGATGAAAATCACTGGTCAGAGCAATCAGTGCTATTTCTGCCCATATCCAGACCTGAATGCTGACTGAAAAGATTCCAAATAGCCTTTAGACAACTTCTGCAGCTGATTTGCTACCACCATCTTCCTGTTGCCAAGGAAGAGAGATTATAAACTAGACAAAAACTGTGAAGTCCAGGGAAGTCCGCTTCATGAAAGGTCTCATTACAGCCCCTTTCAAAAAAGGCATTTTCCTCCAGAAAGGTGTGGTGCAGCTTCTAAAGCTACCTGCTCACAGCTCATCTAGACATGTGAAAAAGTTAGGGGGGGGGCATGGCTCAATCCTGCAGAGAACAGAATTGAGACTACAGAGGATCCTTTACACTTCTTCAGGCTCTACAGCATGAGTGTCAAACTCCGCCACGTCATGTTACTGTCACGTGATGTATTGTGACATTTTTTTCCCTTCACAGAGTTGGGGTGGGAGTGGCCTGCATGTGACACATCCGGCCCGCAGTTTGACACCCCTGCCCAAGATTTAAAGTTCTGAGATTATAACACAAGAGGTTGCCTTGCTCACCTAAGTGGACTCTGTCTAACTAGTGTCCAGACCATAGCATAGATGAGTGACTTTATCTGCCAAGAACCTCCAACCTCCTTCAGTGTACTTATGTGCAGTTTGTCTTCCACATCTTTTCTCTAAAGGTCCTGTATGCTACAGCCAGGGCCACCATATGGAAACCTGTGGATGAAAAATACATAGAGAAGAACTAATGCATTTTGCCACTCTTAACTCAATGCTGTTAGGCTCACATTTGAGCTCCTACCCATGTTTGGTTGAGACCAGTTCTATTTTTTTTAAAAAACCACCACTTTAGATGTCTCCCTTCAGCTCCTCATTCACGAACATGGTGCATGGGATCAGTAACTGACCAGAAGTCTTCAGTCTCAACCATTTCTCTGGCTGCCTCTCTTCTCCAACTAGATATACTGTAGGACAGAACTGCTCAAATGCCATTTAGAAAACATCTGGACCATAGGATGCATCTAAAGGCTCTAAAGAGTCATCCTTGCAGATATGTTGTTCTGCTCTGATCCTCAGTTGAATTAGGTCATTTTTCTGCTTTATTTTATATTCGTAGGCAGTCTCTTTCCCCTCACTGATTATATTTAAGCATACAAACACTTCAAATAAACAATCGTCTCTTTAATAATGCAAACTCAGTCAACCAGAATCAATGGGCAAAATTCAGCAATTCTGGGCTTTCTTTCTTCTTTCTTTCCCTTTATTGGTACAAAGCCTTCCCAGTATCTTAGCCAGTCATAAAGACATTATCCTCTCACTTCTTTCATGAAAGTTATGCTGTATGATAACATTCTGGAAGTGGGCATTCTATCTCTGCAGACAGAATACATGTAAGTAGCTTAAGGGAGGAGACTGAGAACAGATAAGAGTGGGAAAACTCACAATTGCTCTATAAATCTTTTTAAAGCATACACAAAATAATATTTAGCATTGGAAGAATATTCCTAATAGCATAGGAATAAATAATATTTAGCAGTGGATAGAAAGCTGTCTTTCTTAAGTAGGAAGTTACAATGCACATAGTAGACTTGTCATTAAATTCACACACATAATACCTATATCCAAAGAGAAACACACAGTCCAGATTCAACATTGTAAATCTTGCTAGCAAAATGCTGCCGGCGATAACCATTTTGAAATCCATCAGGCATTTGTAGGGTCATGCATGCTGAGATATTCATAATCTCATGACATTTGACTGAATTTCAGCAACTTGTCTACTATTTTGGGATGCCGGGAACAATGCCACAAAATCCATAATGTAAGGCAGCCATGAAGCACGATGTGTATGGGGAAAGCTTTAACTTAAAGTGAGATACTGCAAGTGTCAAATGGTTTTAAATCAATCTGGATCCTACTAAATTCCGAATGGGGAGACAAAAACATCAACAGAAACCCGTTCCCCACGATTAGAAATATTCTTGAAAACATTTCACCCTCTTGCATGGCAAGAGGAAATCTTGTGACATAAAAGGATTGTCAAAATCTTGATTTAGCTGGTCTAATATGGAACTGACAGCATAGGAAAGCAAAGGGATAGACCTATGGCTTCATCATTTTGCTGTAGCGAAGACCACTTTTGCATTTGGATTTATTCTACTCATTTAAAATTATCTGCCTGGCCGGGTGGCATCATACATGCATACTATGTTCATAAGAATAATGGCTAACAGCTGCAAGGGGACTCAGAGGACAAAGTAAAAAAATATGAACGTAAGTGTGTTTGCCAGTGATGAATATGCCTTTCTTAAATATTGACAAAGGGGGACAAAGATGAGTTCCTTTACTAAGGCAGGATATTTTTGTTTTGACTCCCAGGTTCCCTTTCTAAGGGAACAGGTAGTTAACACGGGCTTACATCAAACTGTTCATCACTTGATTGCTTGATTGATTATTTATACAGCATATTATTCTGCTTTAGAGAACGCAAGGAGATAGGAGCCTATCCTGGGTGGTGTTGATGTTGAAATTGCTCAGGGAAGATTTAGAGAAAAAAAGGAGCGAAGATATATTTCTTGATTTTATTAAAAGGCATTGAGATTTTAGATATATGCAATTTCTACCCATTCATTCATAGATATATGTTTGCTCCTGCATTGATCCAGCAAGTCCCAGACTCAGTGGTGGGATTCAAATAATTTAACAACCGGTTCTCTGCCCTAATGAACAGCTGGGTAGGAGGGGCTCAGTGGTCATGTGACCGGGTGGGAGTGGCTAACTCAACATCACTCAGTCAATGGGTGCTTCACCTTAGCTGTTACAATGTAATAATGGTTAACTGGAGAGGCAGTTTCTGTAAGCAGGGCAATAAAAATTAGGCTAGAAACAACACCAGAATGTTTCCTTCCTGCCTTCCTTACAGGATTAGCCCTGTAAAGTGGAGAAAAGATAAAATGAGATTTTTTCCAACAACCGGTTCTCCGAACTGCTTAAAAAGTTAACAACTGGTTCTCCTGAATAGGTGCGAACTGGCTGAATCCCACCACTGCCCAGACTGTACAGTTAAC
The DNA here is from genome assembly GCF_051295495.1 of Thamnophis sirtalis. NCBI lineage: Eukaryota > Metazoa > Chordata > Lepidosauria > Squamata > Natricidae > Thamnophis > Thamnophis sirtalis. The sequence continues at coordinate 163,113,254 of NW_028261383.1, forward strand.
CCCTAGGTCAGTGAGGGCCTGAGTGCCCAAAACAAGATTGCAAGTGCTTGTGAACACATGTGCACGGTGAAATGCTGGAAACCCAAAGACCATCTGGCCGTTCCTGCATGCCTGTTTTTTGGCTGGTTTTGGCTATTTTGGGAGCCGTTTTCAGGCCATTTTTTGCACAATTATCAGGCCATTTTTGAGCCCAAAACAGCCTGAAAAAAATGGCCTGAAAATAACATGTTTTTTTGCTGATTTTGGCTGTTTTTTGGGGCCATTTTCAGGCACCTGTAAAGACCAGCTGGCCAGCATGCCGGAAACTAGAAGAGCAGCAGGTCTCAGGAAAAAAAAAGTCTTTCCCCCTTCTGTGCTTAGTGGTACCACTTGATAGGATGCTGAAGGATGTAATAAAGTTTCTTATTCTTTAAGGTCCTGCATATACGAGGACCTTCTGGCCATGTAGGTGCTATCAAACTTTATAGATAGTGCTCAACTTACAACTACAATTCGGACCAGGATTTCCATTGGTAAAGTTTAGGTTTAGGTTTATTAGATTTATATGCCACCCTTCTCCCAAGGACTCAGGGCGGCATACAACATTAAAAGAAACACATAATACAAAAGTTAAAAAAAATAGAATATCCCAAACAAACCCAATTAGAATTGACAATAACATTTTTTTAAAAAAATTGAATTAAAATTAACAATGATCAATAATTTGTTTTGTTCTGTTCAGGCCAGGCTGGCTTGCTGGGCAAGCCAACTTTTTAGGGCACGTCGGAAGCACCGGAGGTCGGGGATTATACAAAGCTCTGGGGGCAGCTCATTCCAGAGGGAAGGCGCTCCCACAGAGAAGGCTCTCCCCCTGGGGGTCGCTAGCCGACACTGTTGGTAAGCGATGCAGTCCCATATTTAAGGGTATTGTCCAGTGGTGGGTTTCAAAAAAATTTCGAACCTACTCTGTGGGTGTGGCCTCATTTGTGGGAGTGGCTTGCCAGCCATGTGACCTGGTGGGAGTGGCTTGCCGGCCATGTGTTTCTTTCTTTCTTTCTTTCTTTCTTTCTTTCTTTCTTTCTTTCTTTCTTTCTTTCTTTCTTTCTTTCTTTCTTTCTTTCTTTCTTTCTTTCTTCCTATCTTTCTCTCTCTCTCTCTCTCTTTCCTTCCTTTTGTCTCTCTGTCCCTTTTTCCTTTTTTTCTTTCATCTCTCTCACTTTTTCTTTCTTTTTTCTTTATTTCTTTATTTCTTTCTTCTTTTCTTTCTCTTTCTCTCTCTGTATGAGTCTGTGTGTGTGTGTGTGTGTGTCAGTGATGGGTTTCAAAAATTTTTGGAACCTCTTCTGTAGGTGTGGCCTGCTTTCTGGTGGAACCTCTTCTAACCGGTTCGGTAGATTTGACGAACCGGTTCTACCGAACTGGTGCGAACTGGTAGGAACCCACCTCTGGTATTGTCCCATGATAGCTTAGCAGCAGCAATCCTGACAATCCCAGTTGCTGTTGTAACTCCAAATGGACAGATTGTTAAATAGGGAGGGAGCCCCAGGTAAGGAGCAGAGGGGTGATGTAGTGGAGTGAGAAAGGCTTGCGAGGCTCAGGGCAGCTCGTGTGGAAGTTGATGGCAGCATGCTGTGCCGCAGTGTGATGCAAGCTCAGAGAGGCTGGGACTCAGGGAGTAGAGGCTCCATGCGCACTATGGCTCTGGGTTGCAACAAGCCCCTGAACTGCAGTGCTACACAGCACAAAGTCCAGTCCCAGCCTGACTCAGCACTGTGAAGCAAAGGAGCTTCTTGCTGCCCACAAGCGGTGGCATGCCAAGCAGTTTCTGTGTACCATGCTGCTGAGACAGGCTAGGGCGTGGCTTCATCTGCAAGAACCTCTAAACTGCAGTGCAACATGCAGCCCAATCCCAGCTCAGTCTCAACTCAGTTGCCTTCACCATCCTGCCTTTCAAGGCTCTGCTGCCCTGTGCTCTGCCATCCCAGCTGACCTTTGCCATCTTCTTGTTCTCACTGCTGACGTGGTGTCCCTGGCCCGGCCTTTTGTGACGCAAGTGTTGACCACCTTCCACCTTCCCCATGACTTGCAAGGAAACTACCACGTGTCAGTCACCTGGAGAAAAAACCCTTGGGTGGCCAGTGGCTGCCTCGTGAAGAGCCAGGTCAAGCACAATCAGCTAGTGTAGCACAAGCCATGCAGGATGAGAAAAAGGCATAAAAAAGAGGGGAAACAGATGGGGTGGGGAGTTGAAGTATTCCTGCAGTTATAAGTGTTGTTCAGTGATGCCATAAGTTCAAACAGTCGCTGAACAAATGGTCATAAATTGAGCACTACCATTGGCCATAGAGACTGATACTCTAGTAGGCACCAGTGTCCAACAACTGGACAGTCATGGTTTTGTATTACCTGGATAGGGAAGACATGAAATATAAAAATTGAAGAAGTTCCCAAATGATTAACGTAAAGTAAAAGTTCCCCTTGCACATATGTGCTACTTTAGGGGTGATGCTCCTCTCCGTTTCAAAGCCGAAGAGCCAGTGCTGAAGACTTCTCTGTGGTCATGTGGCCGGCATGACTATATGTCGAAGGTGCACAGAACGCTGTTACCTTCCCACCAAAGGTGGTTCCTATTTTTCTACTTGCATTTTTACATGCTTTCAAACTTCTAGGTTGGCAGAAGCTGGGACAAGTAGTGGGAGCTCACTCCATTATGCAGTGCTAGGGATTCGAACCTCCAAACTGCTGACCTTTATGATTGACAAGCTCAACATCTTAGCTACTGAACCACTGCATCCCTTATCCCAAATGATTACCAGTGGCTAAAAAAAGGAAAGAGAGATGGGGAATTATCTTTTTGGGGGGGGGGGATAGTTCCTTCTGTTCCACACACTCATACACCTACCTCCCCAAGAGGTACACTGTGGAGGTGTTTCACATGCAGTACATTTTAACAAGATAATTGCTGCTGTCTTCAGCAAACTATTGTTCATCAGAGGGGGGGGGAATACCAATACTATGCAATTTAAACAGAACAAAGGTTTCTTCCCCACTTCTCACAATCTATTTTCTAGCTTGTATAACATACATCTATTTAAAAGATCATGGGTTTCAGGAAGCCAAAAGCTTAACATTCCCTCCAGGCAGAAAAGAGAGAGAGAGAGATTGGCTTAGTCTTCTCAGGTTGGTGGACTGAATTTCAACTCTTATCTACCCTTCCCCTCATTTTCTTCCAACACACACAGTAGTTATAGATGGGAATGACCAGAATTGTAACTCTGGAAGATCCCAAGCTGTGTAACGCTGGAATAGAAGAACAAACAAATGGAAACCTGAGCAACTTGTTTCTCTTTTGGAGGCATATACTGGCTTACTGGGTCTGTGGGCAGACGTATCTGCAAGCCGGTTCAGTTGAGGGAGAGGTTACATTAATTTAGTCCAAGAGCTCTGTAGCCTGAAGATATCAATAAGGATTCCCCAAGAGAAGCCCTGAGATAAATGCCTACAAAGCTACAGCACAGGGTGACAAACAGGGGAATTGTCAATCCATGTCCATCTTGGACAGAACTTCCCAGAACATCCTCTCAGTTCCTTCACCTCTCTTCTTAGAGTAGGGTTATGCCTTTTTTTTTTTTTACAACTCACACAAGGGTTTTTGGGGTGGACATCAGTGACACCGTCCAACTGATGATGAAGGCCAGCCCCCAAACTAAAAAGTTTACCTGCCTCCTGTACATGTGGGGAAATCAGCAGACAGGGAGGGAAGGTTCTGTGCCTCAGCTGTGAGCTGAACCCACCTTAAATCTGTGTACCCAGTGATCCCAGGGCAATGTAAGTACAGAACCTTCCCTCTTGCACCTCAGACTGAGTTTAGCAATAGCAACAGCACTTAGATTTATACACTTTATTGTGCTTTACTTGACCTCTCTAAGCGGTTTACAGAGTCAGCCTATTGCCCCCAACAATCTGGGTCCTCATTTTACCCACCTTGGAAGGATGGAAGGCTGAGTCAACCTTGAGCCTGGTGAGATTCGAACTACTGAACTGCTGGCAATTGGGACTCATCAGGATTAGCCTGTAATACTGCATTCTAACCACTGTGCAACCACAGTTTACCTTCCCAAAAGCCACAATGAGCTTTATTAGACCAATTACTTGCAAACGGGGCTATTCTGTTAGCCAAGTGCAAGGGAAAAGCTGAATCCCCCAACCCCTTTGGAATGCTCTTCTATTGTGACCCACGCAATCTTGGAAATATTATCTCTTGAAGGATCTGGTTGTAGATCTTGGGTCTTTCGTATACATGCAGAGTATGTTCACGATTCATCTACACAAGTGAATGTGAAGAGAAACTCGTGCCAATATTAATTCAGGCATTCACTGCTCTGTGTGTGTGTGTGTGTGTGTATTTGCTGCAGCACCTCTCTGCTTGATGTCACCCTGCTTCGGTAACCCAGTCATGACCCTCATTGATATGAGCTCCCTGCTGGCCTCCTTGGTTCACCTTGGAGATGCAGCTGGCAGAAGCTGTCCAAATTCATCCAGAAGTCAGTTACAAGATTTGACTCCACACTAGTCTGCTGTATCTATTCTTGGCTGGCTAACCATGCCCTTCTTTGCTGTCCATCTGAGGCCAAAATCGCCAGTGAATGAAAAGTGGAAAGGAACATGCACATTGTACATGCCAGCAAGCAACCAGAGGTAAAGGTATCAACTATGGGTCAAGCCTCATAGCCAATCTTATTGCTGAACTGCAGGACCTCCTTTCAGCTCAAAGCTGCAAGAAGGCAAGCAAGCAGATTAATTCTCAACTTCTCTATACACTTCCACCAGGTCTCTAGCACAAGGCCACTTAGGCAGAAGATTGATTGCCCTCCATTTCTCAGAAAGTAAAACCCCAAGCAGTCTCCAGTGGAATGGTGGGAAAACATCCTCCCAAATGCCCATTTACCTAATATCAGATAACTATTTTGTTTGAATCCTGGAGCCATTTATATAGAGAGCCAGCTTGGTGTAGTGGTTAAAGCACCAATCTGGAAACCAGGAGATTGTGAGACTAGCAAGGTACAAAGCCAGTTGGGTGACCTTGAGCCAGGCAATCTCTCTCAACCCGAGGAAGGGGCCAGATTACAATGCCCGCAAATGCCTGCAAAAGCCTAGTGAGAATTTAAATGTCTTTATTAATAGTTACAGGAGGACCTTATGCCAGATCAAACGCCAATCCGTACTAAATCAGCATCCTAGCCATTAATTGTCTCGGCAAATGAGGCTCAACCTGTTTTAAAGCCTTTCAAGGTAAAACAAGTGGTAAATTCTATTGTGTAAACTGTCTACAGTGTAATCCCAAAAGAGCTTTTTTCAAGAGGCAACTGGAATTTCTGATTTTTTTTCTTTGAAGACATTTTGCTTCTCATCCAATAAGCTTCTTCAGCTCTGCCTACAATGTAAACTGTCTCCTTTTCAACTGTCGTGAATACCCAACCATGCTATTTGACTGGATACTCCCTAACTCTAGCATTATGGCACACTAAACATCTCTGAATTGCCTTTGTGCTTTCCTTTAGTGGTAGACTCTGTGTCTAAACAGGTTGGATGGCCTTTTGTCAAGATGCTGTCAATGTAATAGTACTGGATTTCTGCATTAGGCAGAGCATTAGACTAGAGCAGGGGTCTCCAACCCCAGTCCATGCCATGCGAGTAACCAGGCTGTGCAAACAAGTGAAGCCCCATCTATGGGATGTAGGCAGCACACGAAACCATGCCCCCTCTGATCCATGGAAAAACCTCTCCCCATGGAACTAGTCCCTAGTGCCCAAAAGGTTGGGGGCCACTGGACTAGAGGATCATGAAGAATTCTTCCAATCCTTAAAATGTGTAATGTCTGCCCTTAATCTTCCTTTTTCTAAGGTTAAAAAAAAAAGGACTCACTTTGGTATGATAAACCTCCTTATGAAGTTTTCCTTCATGCATTTTTTCCAGTGTCACAAACTGTGCATATTAAGTTACAGCAATTAGAACCATCTTTAGTCATTCATGCCCAGATGTATCACAGATTTGTACAAAAGAATTAGATTATTGGCAGTTTTACTTCCAGACCTAATGATACATAATAGAGCATTAATCTTCCCACAATTACTCAGATTTCTTTGTTGGTCAGCAACCGGCAACTCATGACTTGTCAGCCGATCTATTAGAATTGTTTGCCTCGATGTGAATTCCTTGACACTTTGGATTGCATTTGGTATTTTATTGCCCATTTCTTCAGGTTAGAACGATCCTGTGGGACCTGTTTTCTATCTCCTTTTGCATTCACATCCATCAATCATTTGATACCATCTTTATCACTCATGCCTAAATCCAAATCATTTATGAACAAGCAGTTCCAAAACAAATCCTTGGGCATCCTTCATCTTCTTTGTGGGAACTGTCTATTTCTTCACAATAGAGCAATACGATGTCATGGCTAGAATGTTGAACATGGGCTGGAGAGACCAATGTTCAAGTACGTTCCAATCAATGAAGATGTTTGTTGGATGGCTTAAAATTAATTATTGACTCCCAGAGTTGTGTCAATATGGGAGTGGGAGGAGAAAGAGAACTATGTACATTGTCTGAAGTCTTCAAGGAAAGGCAAAATATAAATGTAACAAATAAAGTAAAAGAAGAGAAGCTGTAACTAAACAAGTGAAGAAGCCTGCCAAGGGGAGTTAAGTGATAATTGCTTGTATTAATGAATTTATTGACAAGTCTGCTAATTTCCTAGCAACTAAAAGCAGATATTTAATATCCAAGTGCTCCAAGACATGTTGATTTTACAAGCAATTCAAATGGAACCTCTCTCTTTCTTTCTGCTTGTTTTAAAAAAATTGGGACAATTTGCAATGTACTGTATCTGATAACAGTTACTGGAAGACCATAGTCCAGTATAAAGGTAACAGAATATTTATGGAGAAATAATATTTTGACTATTTTCTCTTCTTTGTGTGCTTCAGTACAGATTTCTAAATATAACAACTTATCCTTTGTAGGGGGGAAAAACATTCAACCAGACAATCATGTAATGGAAAGACCACTTGCTTCTCGCTATCCTTTTTAGACCATTGATAAATGCCCTGGTCTGAAGGTGGAAGTATCTTTGGTGGCAACGGGAATTCATTTCTATTCCCAGAAATGCAAACTCAGAATTTACGACCGATGTGTTTACTGGGGTTTCTAATTCTGCAGGAGGGAGTTAATCAGGATGTGGGGTGCCTAATTGATTGGGAAGAGTTCTTTATTTGTTTGTTTTCTATTTGCTTGCTTGTTTGAACAGGCCCTGCCACCACAGTGCATTTCAAAGCTAACAATAGCTTTGAGCTCCAGCTGCATCTTAGGTTGGAGTCATTAGGAATATAATGAAAAGTAAAGGAAGCTTTCTTTCCTTTGAGGCTGGATCAATTTGAGAGAGGAAGGTCCTAATCACCAGAGGGATGCAAGAGATTTGGGATGCTTCTGACATTAGTTCTTGTCTCTGCTCCTTTCTCTGCTCTCTGAACTTGTTCCTCAACCAAACGCCCTTTTCCAAGATATGTGTGGCTCTCTCGTTTATATATAATTTCTATAGCTCAGCAGAAGAAGATGAGAAGCATGGAGTTTTTCTTATTCATATCCCTGAACTAATCACCCTTCATCTGTGGCTAGCTATGCCCAGACCAGCAATCGTGACAATACAATACTCCAACACACTTGATTCCACTTAAATCAGCCTTCCCCCAACTTAAGAACCACTCACTCTAGACTAGATAAAAGGAAAGGGGTCCCTTCTCTTTAAAATGTTTTGATCTGTATGTATATATTTTATATTTCTTTTCCCTGATGGAATTTCTCTCTTGAAAATGGGATGCAATAATTAATTATTAATGAATATTATACTATTTAAGGGAAGGGATTCCAGAATTTGGATTCTTCCTGGCCATACAGCTGATAAGAAAAGCGTCTCTTCGGATAACTTAGGCCAACATTTTGTATGATGAGTTGATTGATAATAAGAGCCAAGGTGGCACAGTGGTTAGAGTGCAGTACTGCAGGCTACTTCTGCTGATCACCATCTGCCAGCAGTTTGGCAATTCGAATCTCACCAGGCTCAAGGTTGACTCAGCCTTCTATCCTTCCGAGGTGGGTAAAAGGAGGACCCAAATTGTTTGGGGCAATATGCTGACTCTGTAAACCACTTAGACAGGGCTGTAAAGCAGTATATAAGTCTTAGTGCTATTGCTATCATATTTTATTTCCAGAACAATCTTCCCCAACTCGATGTCTAACAAATGTGTTAGACTACAACTCCCATCGTTGGCTATGCAGATTGAAAATGATGGGAGCTGTAATCTAGCATATCTGGGAAAGGATACAGAAGGCTGCACTACCATTTAATTTTTCTAAGGCGGACCATCTGATGAAAACAATGTAGTGGAAAGAAAACCCATCTGCTTCCTTGTGTTCATGGTCCAATTTTCAGCAATCTTCTGTTCCTTTGCATGCCTACATCAACCTTGTTCTAGCTCCCTCTGCTTGCTGGCCTAAAGTGATTCATGGGATGACAAATGATACAACATCCATTCTCAAAGTCTTGTTCACTTCCCAATGGAGATATTGTTCACTTTCCAATGGAGACAAAGCTGTGGACTTTGAAGACTGGACCCTTTTCACCTGTTTTTCCCATTTTGGAAGATTACAGTAACAACAGTGGTTCCACTTTGCTTCTCCTGTACCCCAACCTCCCCCCTTGCAGGAATATCCAGTAATCCCTTTGACTGAGTCCCATCTCTGTCCCACATAGTTTGACCTGCCATGTTGGGTTCTGTCTTTCTTTGTCAGCAGGCAAGTCAGAGCTTAAAACCATGGAGAAAAGGAGGGATGTTGTTTCGCCCAACTACTAGTTTGATCATTCTGGCCAGTCAGCTTTCAGGAAACATAACTGGGGCTTAGGATCCCTGGAAGGTGGGTCTACTAGGCCTAGTAAGACTAGCAGAAATGGATTAGCTTTCCCAATTTCACCCCTTCCCAAAATGTTAAGAAACAATGCACATCATCCCTAGGCATCACAGCCAACACATAGGCTAGTTGAGGATGAAGAGAGTTATAATTCAGCATATTGGGAGGACCTGTCTGATATTCCTAATTTGCAAAAGAACTCGATAAAAAGGTTAAAAAAAAGAATGGTATTCCTGGGGAAAATGTATCCTTATTTCAACTAAGGAAGCAAAGGTGGAGCCGAGGTGGCGCAGTGGTTAGAGTGCAATACTGCAGGCCACCAGCTGACTGCTATCTGCAGTTTGGCGGTTCAAATCTCACAGGCTCAAGGTTGACTCAGCCTTCCATCCTTCCGAGGTGGGTGAAATGAGGACCCAGACTGTGGGGGCAATATGCTGACTCTGTAAACTGCTTAGAGAGGGCTGTAAAGCACTGTGAAGCGGTATATAAGTCTAACTGCTATTGCTATTGCTATCATTATCTGCAGAAAAGGAAAAGAAAAGAAAATCCAGGAGATGCTCCACTTCTACCCCATTTGGATTCCAACTTTACAGACCAACAATAGTACAGGTAGTCCTCGACTTATAACAGTTCATTTAACGACCGTTTGAAGCCAGAACAGCACTGAAAAAAATGACCCATGGCCGTTTTTCACACTTACGACCTATGTAACATCCCCATGATCACGCGAACAAAACTCAGATGCTTGGCAACTGACTCATACTTATCACCGTTGTAAGCCGCCCTGAGTCCCCTTCGGGGGAAAAGGACGGCATATAAATATATTAAAATCAATCAATCAATCAATGCTGTGTCCCAAGATTATGTGATTCCCCCCTTTGTGCCCATCTGACCAGCAAAGTCAACGGGGAAGCCGACTTCACTTAACATCTGTGTTACTAACTTATCAACTGCAGCAATTCACTTAGCAACTATGGCATGAAGGGTCGTAAAATGGGGCAAAACTCAATTGCCAAATGTCTCACTGAACAACAGAGATGTTGGGCTCAATTGTGGTCCTAAGTGGATCAAAAACAGGGCAAGGGAAAAATCCTCTTGAGCTCTTTAGCACTCCCAGTTCACATTTGCCATGCAACACACAACGACCCCGCTTACCCTGAAGGATGTGGTGCAAACCCAGGTAGCTAAAAGCTTGGCTGAAGGACCGACTGGGTGCCCACCTCTCTTGTCTCTACTCCGCTTGTGGATCTGAATATGGATCGGAATCACGAAGGGGTTTAGCTGAAGCCTCGATGGGGCTGGCTGAGTGAAGCTGAACGTTTTGGAAATCCCTTCGCAACAACACCCCTCCTTTCTCCACTCCCCTTCTTCTTTCACGCTTTCCCCTGCGCCAGAGAGAACGGTCCCCTGGCTAACGTCCACCAAAAGTGGTCGTTTCTCAACGGCCGTTAACGGAATCTCCAGAGGGGGGGGGCGCGCAGGGTTTCAGAGGACGCCGGATGAAAGGGGGGGATGTAGCGCCCACCTCCACCTTATTCTCCCTCGCCCCCGCCTCCCATCTCCTTAAGGTGAGACTCCCCCAGCCCTGCGTGTCTCCCTAATGTTGTAGCCCGGGGAAGGGGCTTCCCCCCCTCCCCACACCGCCTCCCCGGCGCTCCGTATTGGCAGGCGATGGGCTTGAGAGGGCCAATGAGAGGAGAGGCTCCTTCTTTCCCCCCACAGAGGTGGGACCCTGCCTGCCGTCCTCCACACTCCTTCCCGTGCCGGTGGAGGGAGAGGTGGCTCTGGGGCCGGTGGAGGGCACCGGGCGCTCTTGCCTGGCTGGCCCAACGCGAGGCGGAGCAGCCCTTGGCCGGATCTTCCTTCCTCCCCCCCCCCACCGTCCGTCAGTTTCCCCCCCCCCCTCACTCTACGCCCCGTGGCCGCTGCAGTAGTAGCAGCCGGGGGGGCGCCGCCTTTCCTTGCCTTTGCCCCGTCCGGTGAAGGGAAAGAGGGAGAGGCCAAGGGCTCGCTCGCTCCGTCGCTCGCTCCGTCCTCTCGCCCCTGGCGCGCTGGAGCCTGGCGGCAGCGGCGCCTCATCCTGCTTGGCGCGGGGATGCGGAGGAGCCCCTGAGCCGGGCGAGTGGGCGGGGGGAGCCGGCTGGCTGGAGCCCGCCCGCGGCTGGGCTGGGCTGGGCTGAGCGCCTGCACGATGCGCTTGATCCTCCTGCTGATGGTCGCGGTCTCCCGGGCGGCTCAGGTAAGCGCGTTTCCCCACCGCAGGGGGCTCCGGTTTGGGGAGGGAGGGAAGGGAGGGCGCAGGAAATGGGTCGGCGGGCGAGTTCAGCCGCCCCGTCGGTGGAAGAGTTGGGATCTTATTCCCGGCCAAGGAACGGGGTCAAACTACTCCGACCCCCACCCTCCCCCGTGTTCTTTATTGGGAAAGCGAGCCAGAGAGGGACCACGGGGCGGAGTTTGGATTTGGACACGTAAACAGCGTTAATGGTCTTCTACGGCGACTCCGCCACATTAATCAGGGGTTTAAGTTGAGGTTTGTCGTCGCCCACATCCCCCCCTCCCCAAATCTATTCCCTGGATTCCCGCCCACTTTTATGCCTTTAAATGCTCGGTACTACTACTTTCCTCTTCTTATAAACCCTGACTCCAGCTTGACCGCAGTCCAGTCCCTAGTATAGGGTTGGCTTTATTCTATTTAAAAATGATTTTTCCCCACCTTTGAAGGACAGAGTATTATAAATGGAAAATCTAAAACTTTCTTTTCTTTTTCTTTTTACCTATAATGTTTCACACAAACCGGCTCAGCAGCATCGCTCTCCCCAGCTGCATTTCTATCAAGAGGCCTCAAGTTTTTCCCCCCTTTCTATTACCAACACTTCCCGTTTATGCAGGAATCCAGTCTGTGCTTCCAAGATCTCCCCCCTCCCATCCCTTCTGTTTCCAAAATAAAGTTTAAGCTACAAAGAGGGATGGAAGGCATAATTGTATGTTTCTTTCTTTTTTAAAAAAAAGTGCTGTCTCCCTTTCTATTTCTTCTTTTTTAATCTTTGTTCTTCATATTTTACAACATGGAAAACAGACAGACGAAGATGTTTGAAAGAAACTTAGGGTAGTGGGATCCACATGTAAAAATTTTGAAGAGTAGCTGAAAAAGTTATTTTTGACTGTGTCTGCTTAAAACGGGCATTTAAAATGGGAGTTTCTATTTTGCTGATTCTAGAATTGTTTCGCATCTTATTGTAGTGTAATCCTTATTCTGGAGCAGCAGATCGGCTCCTTCCCTGCAGGAGGGCAGCTGGTCACCCTTTCCAATGAGAAGGTGCACAGGTTTTGTTCTCCCAAGAAGGATCCAAGTTGATTTTATCAGTTTCTTGATACCTTAACTCACAGTCATCCCAATGCTTCTCTTCAAGAAGTAGGTAGACATCTACTGGTACAGTTGCAAAAACAATGCTCCATTTCCATTACCACTTTTGCAGGAAAAAGTAAAAGGTGTCTTGTTGGGATCTTGGGAGCAAAACCAGGAGTGGAATTGTATGTGGAACGGCTAGGCATTCAATGACCTAAACACAAAGATTTAGTCTACATCCTCCCCACTGCAAGTTGATTCAATGGCGAACCTGCTGATGGACTTGGGTTTTCAAGCAAAATAATAGCAGCAAGAGCCAAGTAGATCTTCTGAGCCTGAGATCTCTCCCTTCCTTTTAACACCTTATACCAGCGGCGTCAAACTTTATTTCATTAAGGGTTGTGTTTGATTTTGTGTGTGTGTGTGTGTGTGTGTGGCCAGAGTGGGCATGACCAGCTCAATATCACTTGTGTTGGGGGCGCCTGTGATGGCCCAAGCACTCTGCTAGTGAAAACGGAATCCAGAGCTCCATTTTTAGCTGCAACGGCTTCCTGCAACCCTTTGCCAGTGAAAACCGAGCTCGGGAAGGCCACCCATGGACCTCCTGAGCTCAGTTTTCACTGGAATAAGCACTGTGGGCTGGTCCTTTCCTGTTTCCAGGGCAACCCCACAGGTCATATCTAAGCACCCATGGGTGAGATCCAGTCCCTGGGCCTTGAGTTTGATATCCCTGCCTTATACCATAAGAATGATCCTATGGGGAGACACAACTGGCCTAGTGGTGAAATGCAGCCAGTTCTATCAGGTTGGGTGAACCAGTAGTGGCTGCAGCAGCAGGAGGCTCCGTCCACCTACCTGGATGTCATCACGTCCCGTTTTCTATGCTCTGTGCATGTGGGGAATGTGGCATGTATGCTCACATTTGCAAACTGGTAGCAAAGGTAAGTTGATTTCACCCCTGGTAGGACCCTTTGTGAAAGTTTGAATGAAGTCCGAATAGCCAACGCTTGCTCATGGAGTGTTTTTCCTTTTTGGGTTGCTCTGTTGGATGATACTCATTTTTTCAGATTTCTCTTGGCAAACAAGTCACTTGAGAAAGTATTCCTCAGGGGTGGAAAGTCCCACTAAATCAAGCTCACAGCTCCAAAGGAATCCAAATGTTGCCAGTGAACTCAAAACTGTGCAGGCTAGCGTTCTACTTGAACATATGCTGTGATGAGAATGAAGCCTTCTGTTAGAATGTGTCTGTTGAATGTGTGGGAGAAAGAATTTGTTTACATTTTGATTTGGGACTTTGAATTCCTATTAAAATGATGCCATTTCTGGCTTTTCTGCTGTGCCATGTATTTCTACTTGCAAAGAAGCTGTCTGTGCATTATTCTACCACAATGGAGGGAACCTCCTTGCAGATGTTCGGAGGCATTTTATTACTCTTTTATCTAGAGAGTCAGCTATGATGAACCCCGACTCAAATCATCCATGTCAGCAGGGTTGGGAAGGTATTCTTTCCTTACTCTGCATGCTTTGAACTTGACAGAATCCAGGCTTGGAAAAGAGTCCGTGTGGGAATCTATTAAATTTTGGGCCATCCATTAAAAGCAGACAACTGAAAAATGGGTAAGAACAAATCACTAGTTAAAAGGCAGCATCAAGTTCTGATTTATCCTTCAAGTTGAGAGACCTGATAGGCTCCAAATGCACCCAATCCTTAACCAGCCTATCTCTGTTGGATGGGAGCCGGAGTCCAGCTCCATACGGAGGCCATCAGATTCTTCCTTTCTCTTGGTCTTACTTAGGAACACAGCTTTTAAAAATCGGGCTCTTTTTAAAAATTGGTCAAAATATGGGGCATCATGAATTCAGTTCCAAGTTCATTTTCTGCAGCAAAATAATAGTTTTATAGCAATTTACAGATGAGCACATTTGTTATTGCATACACTTTCAGGTATTGGCATTTTCTTCATCAGAAGCATCTAGCAGATGCACAGAATGCTGTTTTATCACTGGGATCGGTATAAGTATATAAAGTCAATGCAGTTAGGATTAAAACAGGCAAAAGATTGCCTATATCAGTGATAGCTAACCTTTTTCTGGTTCAAAAGTTTTATTTCTTTTAAAATAAACATTTCATCATTCCTCAATCAGTAAGACATCGAAGTACAATTTTTTGTGTGTCAAAATAATTCTAGTTTACCACCAAATTCTTGTCTAGCCTAATATATACCCCTCCCTCCCCCCTCCCCCCCAACCCCCTCCTCCTCCCCCCCCCTGACTTCCCAGAACCCGTACACGGTATGGATTTTTAACAAACACAGTCTAAAATCTATTGAAAAAAAAGAAATAAAGAAATTAATGACATTCTACATTGACCTTAGCTTCTTCTTGCTGAACTAACTTTAAACAATTTAAATCATTTCTGATCTTAAGCATAGGCTAACTGGAATTTCTTGGTCCCGTATTTATTTTGTATATAGTCAATCCATTTTTTCCAGTCTCATTTATATCTCTCATTTGAGTGATCTTTAATATATGCCGATATTTTAGCCATCTCGGCTAAGTTTGTAACTTTCAGTGTCCATTCTTGAGTTGTAGGCAAGTCTTCCTTCTTCCAGTATTGCGCCACCAACAGTCTTGCTGCCGTTATTAGGTGCAGAATCAAGTTAGTCTCTACCACTGTAAAATCAGTACATATACCTAGTAAGAATAACTGAGGAGTAAAGATAGCTAACCTTTTTCTAAAGGTGTGCCAAAACTGTGTGTGGACGCGCCATCATGCACGTACACATGTCCCCCAACTGCACATACGTTAGCAACCCCCTCCACCTGCACATGCGCAAGAGGCCCCTGCATGCGGGTGGGGGGTGGGTTCGCCCTCCCCAGGCTCCGGAGGCTTTCATGAAGACTGGGAAGGGCGAAAACAGCCCCCCCCCTGGCTCTCTGGAAGGCCAAAAAAATCAGCTGAGGGCTGCCATGCTGGCAAATATGGCTCCATATGCCACCTGTGACACTCATGCCATAGGTTCGCCATGACGGTCTTATATGGAGACTACTCACTGACTAAGGGCTAATTTCCCGAGCACCTTTGCCATGGCCCAAATATGCCCCCTTATCCATATTTAGATGGCAGGTCCTCAAGATGTTGCCTTCATTTAAGTACCAGACCGCTATTGAGATGGTTTAATTATCTTTAGTAGTTTTGATTTTAAATAAAGGTAGTCCTTGACTTATGTCATTCATTTAGTGACCGTTCAAAATTAACAACGGCACTGAAAAATGTGACATGACCAATTTTCACAGTCACAACCTTTGCAGCATCCCTGTGATCATGCGATCAAAATTCAGAGGCTTGGCAACTGACTCACATTTATGACCGTTGCTGGGTCCCAAGGTCACGTGATCCATCTTTTGTGACCTTCTGATGAACATCCAAGTTACGAACTTACCAATTGCAGTGATTCACTTAACGACAGGGGCAAGAAAGGTCACAAAGTAGGGCAAAACTCACTTAACAAATGCTTCACATAACAACAGAAATGTTGGGCTCAATTGTGGTTATACGTCGAGGACTACCTGTAGCATTTTTCTCTTTGCTCTCTCTACTGCTTTTCTCAGCCTAACACCTGTCACGGATTACGTGGATAACAACCCAGCCAGGGGTGGGATCAACACAGATTTTATTGGGTACTTTAGGCTGATGCATCTTCTCATTTGATCAGTGGGCAATTGCTCTTGGTGCCCATGTTGGCTTACATTGCCAGAGAGACTAAACACCTGGCTTCTTTAGAGGTATCTATCAGTATAATGCCTGCTCGGTGCTTTCTGAATATACTCAGGTTTCATGCTCCTTTGAAAGCGTGTTAGACTTACATTGAAAAAAATGAAGTTGATTTAAACTGGGAATGAACGTTGGGTTCTGCCAGGTGTGTGTTGCTGGTTTTGTTATACCAATAAATGCATTACAGACTCTCTGCTGCTTCTATCCTCTGCTGCTTTTTATTATTATTTTATTACTTTGGTTGTGGGGCAGCTTTCTCTGTAGCCTGCTTCTGCGTGCTGCTAGCGATGGCCACTCTCTGCCAGGCTTGCCATTCCTTTTAGCGTTAGTCAAGAGTGATGCCGACTGCTTCTCAACTTCCTCCTTCTACTTCATGACATCCCTCCTTTGTACCTGTAACCTTTCAGCCAAGCTATATTTTTTTATTCAGGCTTAGCATTCTTTCAGAAGAGTACCAAATCCACATTGTAAAACAGGTAGGATGCTTTTTTTTTTAGGAAAAAAAAAGAAACCCTTCATAAATAGTCCAACTGACAGGGCACAGACATGGAACATCAGGAGCCCATTAGATCAGTGTTTCTCAACCTTGGCAACTTGAAGATGTCCGGACTTCAACTCCCAGAATTCCCCAGCCAGCGAATGCTGGCTGGGGAATTCTGGGAGTTGAAGTCCAGACATCTTCAAGTTGCCAAGGTTGAGAAACACTGCATTAGATAACTTGATGGATGGGTGGTCATGTCATTTCAGGCATCCCCTATATGTGCCCAACCCTGTTGAAAGGCTCTTTCACGTCAGCAGTTGATATTTAGTAGAAGAAAAGAAAATGACAAACCCATTGATTCCTTTCCAGGATGTTCTTTACATTAAAAATAGTAAGATCAGGATTTGCCACCAACAGAATAATGGAGTGGTACACATATATATAAGCAACAAGGTCAACATGGGTGGCAAATTTTGCATGGTATTTCATAGAACTCCTTGGTTTTCTAGCTGGATTTTGTCTTTGGGGTTTCTTAAGATGTTGGCAATTCCTTGGTCAGTGTTGAAGGCTGTCTTGATATTGTCTTTGTGGAGAATTTTGCTGATTTTATCTGTGGCGCCTTTGATGTAAGGGATTTTACAGGGCAAAATCTGCCCTGCAACGACAAACGAACAAGAGAATAAATGCACGCATTGCAGAACACAAGAACGCAGTCAGAAAAAAAGAAAAAACTTCATCCCTTTTCCAGCACCTTAAAGCTACAGGACATGAAATTAATTTTGAAGGAACCAGGTTAATCCCCAAAACTGAACATTTCAACAAGAGCATAATTATGGAAGCTATCGAAATAGAGAAACACCCCCACAACATAAATAAACGTGACGATGCCTCCCGCCTGCCAGACATCTGGAAACCAGCTCTAGTCAACAAATGAGCCCCACCCACCCACCAGCCGTTACAACATAAAACAACAACGGACACACAGCCAGCACCAATCAGCACCAATCTACCAATCTTGATACAGCCACACAGCCAATCAATCCACTTACTGAAACAAAGCCAGCACTCCACATACCCCCACCAAGATTTATAGAAAGACGGCAGCTCCGGCCACGCTTTAACCCGAAAACTCCAGCCTGAAGATGGCGAGTGAGACCTCACCAAATCAATCTTACACGGGAAATGACCCGAATACACCGAATACAACAAGACCAGCATAAACACACACACACACACACACACACACACACACACACACACACACCATTAAAAGATTGGTGGATTGTGCTTTAACACCTTTCTCTCCTATAACACCAGTGGTGGGTTGCAGACGGTACACCCCTGTACCTGTACCGTTCCGGTATGGTGCTCTGGAGGGCCCACCCGCCCGCCCAAGCTCCTTACCGCATTTTAAAGCTTTCAGCACGTCCGCGCACACACATGGCACATACAGCGCCTGCACGGTGCTCTGCCGAGCAGCTGGAGCATTGCAGAGGCTTGCAGAAGCATCGTTTGCAGCTACGATGCATGCGTGTGTGTGCGCGCTGGTCACGTCCATGTGGGTGACGCCGGGGCCGGTTGGAACAGAATCCGGAACCTACCACTGTATAACACTTAGATACAAGCAAAGGACCATTTATTTCTCTCCTCTTTATTGATAGCCCAGAGGTGCTATTGGACATTTCTCAATATCTCTCAGTGGCTCACATCTATTTATCTAGTCCTTGGCTTATGAATGGGAGAGACTTGCAGCTATGTTCTAAGCCAATTGCAATTCCTAGGCCATCTTCAAGAGTCGTCCCATAAACAATTACAGTAATTGCTGGAATCTAATTTGTGGCAACGGTTGCATGCATCTCTAATGTCAGATTCCGCTACTCCAGGAATAGAAAAAGGATGATCAACCAAAGATAATAGAAATCTTCTTGTCACTTATGTAATGTGGCTATCCACTATCAATCCTGGATCCAGAAAAACCCCAGGTTGTGAATCTAGCCTTTAAGGGAAGTGCAAAGTTTATCCAGGACAGGGATATTTTCTGCACACTCAGGTCCGTCTTCTGGAACAGGAGCAGCTTCAACTTTTTTAGTCTCAGCATCTGCTGGTTCTTCCACATGCAGTTGTCCCAAGGGTTCTTTTACAGGAGGCAACTGGACTTCCTTGGGTTTTTTTTGAAGATGTTTTGCTTCTCATCCAAGAAGCTTCTTCAGCTCTGACTGGATGGTGGGGAATGGAAGGATTTATACTCCTTGCAGACATTTGTACATTGGTGAAACAAATCAACCGCTTCATAAAAGCATGGTACAACATAGGAGAACAAACCCATCAGGACAAGTTTCAGAAATCCATCTGCATTTTAAAGGCAAAGGCCACTCTTTTGAAGACCCCAAAGCCCACATTTTGGACAGAGAGGACTGCTGGTTTGAACGAGGGGTCAAAGAGGCCATCTAGGTCAAAACTGAACAGCCCTCTCTCAACAGAGGGGGAGGGATACAACATCATCTATCTCCAGTCTACAACATAGTCCTTTCAACAGTTCCAAGAAGGCTCTACTACTCATTTCCACCAGTTAGATGACCCTGATGAAACAGATAAACCACCAAGCGCTTCAACGATCCTCTAAAAGAATGAAAATGACCAGCTGTCTACAAGGAGTATAAATCCTTCCATTCCCCATCATCCAGTCAGAGCTGAAGAAGCTTCTTGGGTGAGAAGTGAAACATCTTAAAACAAAACAACAACAAGAAAGTCCAGTTGCTTCTTGAAAAAGCACCTTTAGGACAACTATCACCTGTGTGATTGAGAATCTCCATAGACACCCACATGCAGCTCTTTACAACCCAGGAGTATACAGAGGTTCTTGAACAGTAGATCTAAGGCTTAGTGATATTGGTGTACTAATGGTAATTAGTTCCATACGTGCATGATCCATCTCCTTATTCATATGCAGTTAAATGCAGATGATCAGATGGAAACTTGCAGGACCATTCCCAAGGAGTGAAACAGGATTTTTTTCCGTGCCAGCCGGCCACATGACCACGGAGACGTCTTTGGACAGCACTGGCTCTTCGGCTTTGAAACAAAGATGAGCATTGTCCCCCTAGAGTTGGGAACAACTAGCATATATGTGCCAGGGGTGGGTTACTGCCAGCATTACTGCTGGTTCGGTGTCCGTTCAATTTTGCGTGCATGTGCTAGATGCCCACTGCACACCAGATGCTCACTCCACATGCATGCACAGTTGCCTAAAAATAGGTCTGCACATGCGCAGAACGTTTAAAAATGAAAAAAAACATGCCATGTAGACTGGAGAACCGGTTCGGTGGCATGGCAGGCCTGGATCGCTGCCAGTTCCAGTGACCCGGTCCAGCAAACCATTATCAGTTCGGCTGTACCAATCCAAACCGATAGGAACCCACCTCTGATATGTGAGAAAGGAATCTTTACCTTAGGTTGGCACAGCCTGCAGTACTTCATTTATGCAGTTCATTTATGGCAAGTCTATCCAGTATTTCATTCATGATACGACGAACATTTTCAGAATCTCTTCTAGAACAAAAAAATAATAATCAGAATTAAGCATGACTTATCTCCCTTGAGTAGATTTTGAAATAAACTGGTCAGACTATGATGTCATTAATATCATGACATCATAAGCTGGTCAAGTCAAAGGGGCTTCAGTGTGAAGATTAAAGTCCCCAAAGATCTTTTGGGTTTTCACTGAGCCAAGGGTTCTGCTAGAGAGTAGGACAGCTGGTAGAACAGCAGTATCCCTGTTTTCATCTGATTGTTGTCACATAGCTTTGAAAGTAACAAAGTCCAAAAAAGGGAGATGAAATTCTTGTTGACAACAGCGATAGATGTGGCTTTATTGGACTCTGATGTATCTTCAGCATCTATGTTAGCTTGAATTAACTTCTCTGTTGATCTCATTCCATTGAGGAGGTGGAAGCAAGAATTGTTAGAACAGAACAGATCCGGCCTTCTGGCATAGATGGGCTTTTTCTACAATCCTTTCCTCTTTTGCCCCACGCTGTTTGAATAAAGGCACTATTGCCACTAGTTGAAGCTGAACAGAGGCCCTGCCTTTTTCTGTCCTGCTAAACAATTATAGAACCCATAACAATGTAAAGAACCCAAGAGAAAGGAAAACAGTCAGAGAAAAGAATGCTGATGGACAGAAGGAAGGAGAAAAAGGAGGAACACTCGAGACAGAGAAAGTCCTTTTTCAGAGGTTCAGCAGTAACACAGTTATAAAAGGAAGGAGCCCACAAACAATTACATTTACTACTTCTGTGTCCTAGCAGCCAAATCTTTTTTTATTAGAATCGCCTTCCTTCTTTAAAGAAAAATAATGTGATATACTTGTCCTCCTGAGTGGTAGAATGCAATCCGGATGTGTCTAACTCAAGATAGCAAGCTGATCTTCAGGACCTGGACCAACAAGAAAATGATGCTAGCAGACGTTAACGGAAAAGTATTCAGTTCCCATTAAGTGGGGTGCAGAAGTCTTCTCTTCACGGCTCAGGTGGAAAAGCTAGCTGCCAAAATTCCACACCTTACCACTGATGTATTTATGGTCACACCAGATGCTTAGCCTGGCTAATTAATTCCATCATTTCTTGGATTTCCATGATATGCAATTCCATGATCCATTAATGAATCAAACAGGATGGGTTCACACTCTGTATAGAAGTTACAGTACCTACCCCCAAATCTTAACCAAGATTAAGACTAATCAAGCTTGACCTATGTAGATTGAGCCATTATATTGCAATTAATTTGCCAATCCATGTGTGAATACAGTCATTGGATACTGTAAGATTATGCTATGAAGCTGGATTCAGAGTACAGGTAGACCTAGACTTACAACAGTTTATTTAGTGACCATTCAAAGTTACAACGGCACTGAAAAATGTGACTTAAGAACCGTTTTTCGCAGTTACAATCTTTGCAGCTTTCCCATGATCATTTGATCAAAATTCAGAGGCTTGGCAACTGACTCACATTGATAACCATTGCTGTGTCCCAGCGTCACATGATTCCCCTTTGGCAACCTTCTGACAAACAAAGTCAACGCAGAAGCCAGATTCACTGAACAAAATCATGTTACTGATGTAACTACTGCAGTGATTCACTTAACAACCATAGCAAGAGAAGTCGTAAAATGGGACAAAACTCCCTTAACAAATGTCTCACTTAACAACAGAGATTTTGGGTTCAGTTGTGGTTGTAAATCAAGGGATGTCTATAATGCTGAATGGAATTGTAGCAAATGAAAATATCAGACCCCACACTGTATATTGGCTCATTCCGCTAACAATGGAATAGAATGGAATAGAATAGAATAACAGAGTTGGAAGGGATCTTGGAGGTCTTCTAGTCCAACCCCCTGCTTAGGCAGGACACCCTACACCACTTCAGACAAATGATTATCCAATCTCTTCTTTAAAAAGTCCAGTGTTCTGTAGCTTCTTGTGTCCACTGAGGGAGTGAGAATCAAAAGATATTCCAAAATTGAGTGTTGGGGGTGAGTGGTTGGGTGGTTCTTGGAGAATTTGTAAAAATCGTCATTTCACCTGTTTGAATCCAGTGGTGGCCTTTATCTCTGTTCTCTCCACAAACCCTTTCAGTTTCAAAGGGAACAAGTCTGCATTCAGATCAGGATCTGAACAACAACAAAAAAACTTCTGCATTTTGCTTGATGCTGATACGGAGAGGCTGAAGGGTGTCACTTGGGTTATTATCTCCCTCTGGCTCCGGCAGATTACTTCATGAAAGGGTAACAGGTTGGCTGTGGGAAAGTCTGGGGAAAGTTATATTCAAAGCATCCATTAGCAGCAAGGAAGAGTGTTATGGCAATAAGCAGTAAGATTGGGAAAGAAAATAATTGAAAAATCTCAATCTGCCAGCAACCGAAAATGTTCAGTGAATTTTTTTCAATGTAGAGCTATATATGCCTATCTATTCCAGCATTTGATGTTATGCAGTAGCCAATAGGATCCATGTGGGAAGCTTGTAAGCCTGAAGAGTGATACCCTTCCCTCCTTCCATTGTTGCTAGCTGGCAACCGATACTTTAAGGCATGCCACCCATGATTCAAGAGAAGGTATAACCATATTATTAGCCACTAATAGCCTGATCCACCATGAATCTGCCCAGACCTATTGAAAATCATCCAAGTTGGCTGCTGATTTATTGCTATATTGCTATTGCTATTATTATTGCTATTATTGATTTAACAATTGCTGGCAGAAAATCCCACAATTTAACTCTGTGCTCTGTGAAGAAATATTTCCTTCTGTCAGTCCTGAATCTGTTCCTGTCGATGGGCCTTATTCAGAGGCCCCAAATGAGGCAATGAGCTATTTTTCTAAGAAAATCATATATCTCTCTCTCCCTCTCTCTCTCTCTCTCTCTCTCTCTCTCCCTCTCCCTCCCTCCCTCCCTCCCCCCTCCCTCCTTCCTTCCCTCTCTCCAAGATTTTCTAAAAAATAAATAAATAAATCCTGATATGTGTTTCAGGTCTGTGTGCATTTTGAAAGGAAAAACAACAGAATGCTACAATCTTTAGGAAAACAAATCACCAGTTTCCCTTGGAACAGGAGCTTCTGTGTTGGGAAGCTCAAAAGGAGGATACATGAATCTTCTTGGCAGGCTTCTAAGAAAGGAGGGACTTTATCCTGGTCCCAGTGCAGGCATCATTTTCCCCTTCCTCTGCCAAGAAATAATGGTGGGGGAAATATCTCTATTCTACTCTGTTAGGTTCATAGCAGCAGGTTTTAAATTCCTCCAGGATCTGATCTTTCTGCCGTCTTAAGGTGTCATCGACCCCATTGTTCATTTTAGGGGGCCATTGTGTATTCTTTGATTTATCCTTACCATATAGCAGTTGAGTAAAAAAAAAATGCTTCCTGCCTTCTCCCCTTAGGGAAAGAAATATTGAACCTCTTTGCTGGCCACACTGAAATTCTATCATGTGCGTTTATCCTTACCCCTATCTTTATCCAAGGGGACAAGAACATTCTTTCCATGCCAATGAAGATAAAGAGAAAAATAGTGAGGGGCCTAGGACCAGCATTTAGCACCTTTCTATGCTTCTACAGAACGGTGGCATGCAGCTTTGTTCTTCCTTGAAAATATGTGTGGATCAAATGTGCCCAGCACATGTCAAGATAATTGTTTTGTGAAAGTTTCAGTAACTGCGTGGAAGCAGAGCAAAGTCTTCTAGTCCGCAATCTTTTCCCTCTCTGACTGTACCCTGAATAGTATTATGCAGAATAATTATGCCAAGTGGTTTATATGGCATCATTTGTAATGGCAAAGTATTAATTTTTTCTGGAGAAAATGTAGCTGCCATCCTCTTAAAAAACAACCCTATGCATAGAATTGATTTTCCTATCACCTTCCAAATCATGCATTGACAGCAGTCTGCTAGATGCATCAAGACCTAATTTTTTTTATATAGCCCCCAGGGCAGCATAAACCTCCATTCAGCCTTCAATGGGGTAGCTGGCTGGCACTTTTCCAAAGTTGCCACGAAGCAGTAATTTAAAGGCGAAGACATTTATTATGGTGAGTAATAATAGTCATTGTATCTAATTAATTTGAATTTCATTAAATTTAAGTTTACCTAAAATTGAGATGGAGTCTGTTGGTGGGGCCCACTCTCTGAGGTGCTCCCCGCTTCCAAAACAGTCTGCTCATTTCCCGAAGGGGGTGAAATTTCTGGCTTTTCCGGAGGACGCTTGGATATCAATTGCAAGGTTTCGAGTGCCAAAATAATGTTTGCATTATTTATTATTCCTGTATAATTGTGTTACATGGCCTAGAGCAGGGGTGTTAAACTCAAGGCCCGGGGGCCAGATCCGGCCTGCATGGTGCTTAGATATGGCCCATGGGACCACCCTGGAAACAGCAAAATACTGCCCCACAGTGCCTCTGCCAGTGAAAAGGGAGCTCACAAGGGCCATGTTTACACTGGCAAAGGGTTGGAGGAAGCCATCACAGCTGAAAACGGAACTTGGGAGTCCATTTTCGCTGACAGAGCACTCTGGCCAGCACATGTGCTCCCGACACAAGTAACATCGATCTGGCCACACTCACCTCAGCCCCAGTGGTGGGTTTCAAAAATTGTTCGAACCTACTCTGTGGGTGTGGCCTCCTTTGCGAGAGTGGCTTGCCGCCCATGTGACCGGATATGAAGATGCCGACGGCAATTGTCAGAACCACCTTAAATTACTTCACACACAGCACTGGCATGCATAAGAATAGGATGTAAACTTGTTTTTTAAAAGGCATCTTCGGTTTGCGTTAAAACAACTTCAACACACGCAATGTTCTGATTGCACCACAAACGCAGTAGTCATCCTTACCTTTCACAGAGGCACTGAGTTTTATAAATATGAGCATGATAGTGTAGAATAATCATATCCAAGGACCAGTGGTGGGTTTCAAAAAATTTTGGAACCTCTTCTGTAGGTGTGGCCTGCTTTCCGGGTCCACTGGTGGAACCTCTTCTAACCGGTTCGGTAGATTTCACAAACCGGTTCTACCAAATAGGTGCGAACTGGTAGGAACCCACCTCTGCTCAGCCCCCAGAAGTCAAACACAACCCTGATGTGGTTCTCAGTGAAATCAAGTTTGACACCCCCTGTCCTAGAGTACGTGGACTGAGGCAATACAGAAGATGAAGCTCATAAATAAATAAAATTCTTCATTTTTGGCCCTACCTCCTGTGATAAGCGTGGCCCCTTAAAGGCTGTGGGTTTTAAGTTGTGCTGAAGCATGGTATAAAGCCACTGTCTAGGGTGGGGGAGCAGGGCAGGGGATTAGAATTCTGTTTCTGTGATTCTGCCCGGCATTCTGTCAGAGGAATTCAGCTTTGCTGGTGAGGACTAAGTACGGCCTCTTCACTGGCCTTTTTCCTTTCGTGAAAACCAGTTGTCAAAAATCAAAGAGGTGTTATTTCTAGGAGATGTGCAACACTACAGCTCCCATAATGTCTAGCTGACATGGAAATCAGAGGAATTGAATTATACCCCCTTTAGAGGGCATCCAGATTGGGGAAGATTGCTTGATGACATAAACATTTGCTGGCAGCTTTTAAGGAAGAGCCTGGAATACAAATACTGTCATGCCAAGACAGTATCGGGACCTAAGGCCAATTTAAAGGAGACTGAGGAAAAACAATTGGGCTTGAATCTCCAGCTCAAGTAGCTTCAAGTATAGATAATTGTGCAACTTCTGTCTTCTTCTTCTTCTGTCTTCTTCTTCTTCTGTCTTCTTCTTCTTCTGTCTTCTTCTTCTTCTTCTTCTCCTTCTCCTTCTTCTCCTTCTCCTTCTCCTCCTCCTCCTCCTTCTCCTTCTCCTTCTCCTTCTCCTTCTCCTTCTCCTTCTTCTTCTCCTTCTTCTTCTTCTTCTGTCTTCTTCTTCTGTCTTCTCCTTCTCCTCCTCCTCCTCCTCCTCCTCCTCCTCCTCCTCCTCCTCCTCCTCCTCCTCCTCCTCCTCCTCCTCCTCCTCAAGTTATGCTTCATTGGGGCAGGGGTGGTTGTGTGGTGTTGCATTTTATTCAAATATGCCATCTTTTTAAATATTGATTTGATTAAAGGCCTCTAAACATAGAAGTGGCTCAATCCTTACTGAATCATTCAGGGGGCTTCCCTGAGATTTCTTAGTTGGCTGTTTTAGTTGCCTTATTTATTATTTTTATGGGTGCAATTAGCACAGCTTGCAGCTCACAGAACTGTTCTGCTGGCTGGTAGTAGCAGGTTCTTTAAAAAATAATAAAACCATGAAGACTAGAAGCTTCGTTTTTAAAAGAAACGTGGCATTCATAAGGCAGAACTGTGCTGTAGACATGGATGGAAGTATATTTTGAACATTATATTTTCCTTACTCTCTTCCAAGATTTGTAATATCCCAAAGATGCTTTTTCAAAAGGCAACTGGACTTTCTTTGTTTTTCCTTGAAGATGTTTTACTTCTCATCCAAGAAGCTTCTTCAGAACTGAAGAAGCTTCTTGGATGAGAAGCAAAACATCTTCAAGGAAGAACAAAGAAAGCTCAGCTGCCTTTTGAAAAAACATCTTTGGGACAACCATGATCCGGATGACTGAGAATCTCCATAGACAAGATCTGTAATAATTTTCTTGCCTTATATATATAAGAAGCCATATCTTAAGGGCCTGAGCAAGACGACCGACGTAGTGACCTAATCCTCACAACTTGGTGTATCCCTTCTCTCTTGCCATAGATACAGCTGCTTCACTCTGTAACAAGATATATTCAGGTGTTCTGTCCTTTATTCCAAACATCTTCATTTTTGCCACTGCGCAAAAAAACACACCAGAAAGAAAGTCTCAGAATACAACCTTAAGATCCTAGAGCAGGGATGCAGTATGACTCTGAGCTAAATGTAACTGTTGAAAAATTAAAAAAAAAAATCAAAACTGAAGTGTGCTGTAAACCATACTGAAAGAATGGCTCCTCATTTAGAAATGGATAAGACTGAATAGGCTTATGGATACCTTGTGTTTTGTAACTGCAAACTGAATTCTAAATAAAAGAAAATGCCTTTGGGTATTGCACACGCTTAGGTTCAAAGTTTAATGTTTCAACAATATCTCTATTTATTTCCCCCAGCGATAAACAGAGATCAAATGGCAATCTTGCCAGCTGCATTGCCAAGGTCCCTATTGCCACGAACTTGATTCATGGGCTTCTCTGCTTAGCACAAACAACAAGAAGTTGGTGGGCAAAGCAATGCAAAGGAGATTTCTTATGGGCTGCCCTTAGCTAATCAACAGATTAGATGTGATCT